>NC_092508.1:86005818-86153318 GCF_047511675.1 Marmota flaviventris
GTTTATTTGCTAGCAAAATAGGCCATGTTATACAACATATATCTTATCATTTTTGCTCATCAAATCCCCATTTGCTGAATGCAAATTTCCCTGGTCTAAGTGCTCTTGCACCTCAATTTAAATGAATAATAGGATCGACTCTATTAAAATCAGTTTAAGGTTGCCATGGGTGACATATCAGTAGGGTTAAAATGAGAAAAAAAGGTCACAGAATCAGTCCTTACAACCTGTTTTTTATCATAATGAAGCATATGTAAGACTCTACGAAGGCTTAAATAACAATATGTCACTTAGGCAATACTTTAGTTTGTGGGTCTTCTTAAAAAATCTTTTTTAAACCACATTGTATTCCAAACAAAATAAACGTAAAATTATAGTGCCATCAATAACTCTGGGAATGTATTCAGTTGCATTGAAAATTAGAGAGTAAGCTCTTGTGCTATTACACAAGACTGGCAGATTGTGGATTTGTAAAAATAACAGAGAACTCCTCAAAACAGGAGGAGTAGGTACTGTTGCTGCAGTATATCTCTTCTTTTAATGGTCCAACTAGGTGTTATAATCAAACTAACAAAGCATAAAGAAAATACACTCAAATACTTCACTTGAGATAAATTTTGTGTCCTCTGCTAATGAGATTGAGGGATTATTCATATAGTTATCGGTAAATACTGAAACACCAGCAGCAGACAGGAAGATATCCTGGAGCCAACTGTTTGGTCACAGTTTTAGGCTCTTAAAAGTGAACAAGCAAGACTTTGGAGTTGTTGGGATAATAAATATTAGTGTATATATACATACAAATACAAACACAAACATTCATATATGTGCACACATGTATTTACTTGCATGTGTAATCTTTATGCTTGTAAATTTAATTCTATTTCTTAAAGTCACACTCTTAATGCTGATTTTGTATTATTTATGATTCCCATTTGGATTTCACAGAATCACATTTTTGTTACAAGTGTTATATTTCCTTTTTTTAACCTGCAATAAAAGGAGAAAAAAAAAAACCCTCCTTATTTGCTAAGGTTACAGTGTTAGTTTAATTTTCTTAGAAGCAGTAGAGTATTTTGAAGTGAGTAACATTTACCAAGTCATTAGTTTTATGCAAACTAGGAAGGAAGATGAAAGAAAAAAAATTATCAATTATTTATAGATTGTTAAAATGTATCTTAGTGCTCTGCTACTGTATAGAAATGACAATTAGCCAAACTTACCTTCTTTAATTAATAATGCATACATTATGCTCTTTGGGCAACTAATCACCAGCTCTACAAATTTGTTTGACATTGTTGAAGATACCTATCACATGGGTTATAAAAAGAACAATGCTCTACCAGCTGCAGCCAACTTTCCGCCTTCTAGCAATGCTTAAAATGCTGTAGCAATTCCAGGGAGCAAATCGTGGTCCTTCAGCTGTGTGACACTATGAATATGGCACTAGGCTACAGAGTGCTTCCTGCCATGTCTTTGCCACCTAAGAATGCACTCTTTATCTCAAATTGCTTACTTAGAGATGAAAACCCTAAATCTCCATCTCTGATGTTAACTTCCATAAAATTAGAGTGAAAAAATGTTACAGGAAAATGTCCTGTGGCTTGACAGCTGCATTTGCCATCTTTCTTTTCTGAACTAAAATAGGAACATATGGTTGGATAAAAGGATGAACTGTTTTAAATCCTGAACTATAATAGAAAATCTCATATGAATGGTCACTATGCTTACCACAGAAAATTCCAATCAACCTGTGATGGTGGCATTTTGTTGCCATCATGCTGCCAAAACTTTTTTTTTTTAAAAACAAGATGCATCTATCTGTGACATTTTTAAGAATGGGAGGTTAAGTCCAGAAAACACAAATTGGAAATTTTGCCTGCTTCTTTTCATACTGTAAGGATGCAAACCCAGTCTTGTCATTTTAACCATAAATCTGAAGGTGATGGCAGCCACTGGAAAGTTTGTGAAAGTTTCACATATGCCATGAAATTAATATAAAGTCCTAGGCAGACTGTTTCTCAGAGTTCACTAAAGCACAGTGTGGTATTGAGCTGTATGCTTGAATGGTCAACAGGCTAACTGACATTGGGACCAGGTAGCCAATCGGCTGTCACTGGTTTTGTCCCAGAGTCACACACACCACAATGAGGTAGCAGCTTGTAGTGTTTGGAAGGAGAAACGAGTCTGATGCAGCTCCCTCACATATGGTGTTTCACAGACTACACTTCCCATTTGCTCCTCCGAAAGGTGTGCCTTTTCAGGAGACGATGCCAAGTGTTCTTCTTTGTGTCATGGTGTCTGCACTGAAAGGTGATGTGTCTGACACATTTGGCAGGCTACTGTGAAGAGGTTTAGAATTTTCCACTGACTTTTGCTACAACGTAAGAGAATGAGACTGTACCTTAGCAAAGGTAATCATCTTACCTATGGGAGAATAGAGTTCTCAGTTTACTCAGAGTTCCAGAGTAAACTGAGAAACGTAGATTTTTTTCCCTTTTTCTATGATATTCTATTTTATCCTATAAAATTTTGGGTGTTGTCTTTTAAAAAAATATACTCACTAGTAGAGCTGCCACCTAAGTGGGTTTATGTTTTTTAGTAGATTTTGAATTAGAGCTTTGACATATGGGTACAGTAAAACTAGAAAGTGTCTTCCATGTGAAATCCCCTCCCCTTTTTTAGCTGCCTTAAATGAAATGCAGAATAAGTGTCAGAGTAATGCAAGGGGCATAGAGGACCCAGAGAGGAACCAATTCTACATGTGAACTGAAGAAAATCTTCATTTCTATCATGAACATTGGGTATCTCCCCACTCACCATTTAGAAGGATTTCTGTTAGTCTTTTGTGAAAGATTGCTCTCATTTATTTAACTCATGCCACATGGCTTAGCTTCATAACCAGTATAGGGTTTCTGGAGATTAAAAAAAATCCATTTTGTATCTATGGAAATACCAAGCTGGAATTTAAGCTGTAATTGCTGCAAGTTTTCCTCATTATAGTATAAAATTGCTTGGATTTATTAATGCTGGGCATACTTCAACTACTCCATGTTTTGCCCTGGTCAATGGTTACCTGTCAGAATGTGGAATAATTATTCAAGGGTATTCTGTGCAACAGAGAAAAAATAATGTGTGGATTTTTTCCATGTTTTTGTTTGTTATAAGCAGAGTATTTGCAATAATTTATGGAAAGTCTTGGAATTATAAATATTAAGGCAATGCCAAATGATTTAACTATCCCTCTATGGCAAATTGTCTTTAAACACTACCATTTTTTTTCTTTCTTTTTTTTTTATCATTTACTTGTGGACCAGAAACACTTGCAGGCTCTTGCCCCTGGCCTTCTGTGAGAATGTTAGTTAGCAATGCTCATAAAAACTCAATTCATCAATGTGAACATAATTTGCTATGAACAGAAAGCTCACAAAAGGGTGAATTTGTCAGATAGACAGGTGGCCTGAGATCTCTCCCTGATACTGAATGATATGAATAATAGATTCTGGTAAATGTATGCCAAGACTTGAGCTGTAAACACAGCTGCCTCCATTCCCTTCCAGAAAAACAGCTTCGAGGACGAAAGCACAGGAACCACAGTTCCACCTGAGGACCTATGCTTGCACGAATACACACACACACACACACACACACACACATGCTCGTTCAAGAAGTAAACAACCTTCATAAAAAAGGACAGAGTTAAAGAAATCTCCATGCTTTCCCCTGTCTAGCAGAAAGACATTTTAAAGCTATCGTAGGCAGAGGAAGCTAAATAGAGAAGAAAAAAAGGAGAAAGGAAATAGATTATTCTAATGGTCCTGGTTCCATATTACTCAAGTGTCTTATTTTATAAAATGCACAAATCAACAGTGCTAATAAACTTCACAATATTATAACTCCTGTTTTATAATGAGCAAAAATAAGAGCAGGTTGACTCTATGCAGAAGCACAGTGCTTAAAATCATTCTAGTAATTCATGGCTATTTGTCTTATGGGTTATTAAGTATTTATTAAGGTTCAAATGTAATGTAGCCTTTTCTCCAATTTACTCTGAACTTTAAAAATCTGTTTTGCAAATTGTTTTCCAGGTAATGCACAAACCCACTTAAGTGCCAAATCTAAGGATTCTAGAAGATTCTAGTTGAGGGCAACATATATTTTTAAATCTTTATAGGTACTGGTGCATACAGGTTGACCTATTCTAGTAACATTTATGATTGGCCCCTCTAATCAACTTCAAAAACATGGAATAAGGCTTTCTTACTATAGAAAAGCTGTGTTTCTTAAAGGAAAATATGTTCATAACTGGGGACATGAGGCAAATTTAATGGATATTTATTTTAATGTTTTTGGAGAAGCAGAGATAGCACATATTTATGTTTTCATGGACATTGTTGCTTAAGAGAAAGCCAAATATTTTAAGAATTAGTTATTTAAGTTTAGGAAAAACATTTGACACTGATGTTACGGAAAATACAGTGAAGTTAGCATGTAGATCAATGAAGTTTGGGAGACCCAACAATCTCTTTCCAATAACCAGAATCATATCAATGATCTTGTCAAAAGTAGTTACAATCATATAGACAAGCACAAAAAAACCAGAACCAGGGCTGGGGATGTGGCTTAAGCGGTACTGTGCTAGCCTGGAATGCGCCGGGTGCTGGGTTCGATCCTCAGCACCACACAAAAATAAAATAAAGATGTTGTGTCCACCGAAAACTAAAAAATAAATATTAAAAAATTCTCTCTCTCTCTCTCAAAACAAAACAAAACAAAAACAAAAACAAAACAAACAAACAAACAAACAAAAAAACGGAACCATAGCACTTTTTAGAGTGGTAGTAGACTTGGAAATCATTCTGTTCTAATTCTATGAATGTAAAAGCTGTGATGCGGAGGGATTGAGTAGACCCAGTTCAAGACCTAGTTATGGGTAAAGATGGAATTATAAAAAAGGGCTCCTGAAGGATGGTGCTCTCTGTTGTTAGGAAGAAAAGAACAAACTGCTGGAAATTTTGGCATCACTTTCTGTTCACTCATGCTTGATTTCTAGAAATAATTCTGCCATTCTTCCCCAAGGAAGGCTTTCTTCTTGTCTCTTTGTTGACAAGAGCATACTTAAAATTACTTACTAGTGTATATTTTCATTTTTTTTAAGATTCATACAGTGCAAAGAAGTTAACTAACTGCAGAGTGAAAACAGAGGCAAACATATTCCCCACCCCTTTTTTTTCCCTTGGATTTTCATGAGTACATCACTTCCTTTCTTTTTCACATGATTTTCTGCTTTGTATCATGTATCAGTTGTACACTTTGTCTTTTCCCTGTCAACCTGGCTCTTTCATAGTGTGTCTGGTAAATACTTAAAATTTTTCATGATTCAGTGAAGGCACACACAAAAAATCAAATCCTCAAATACCTGTTAGTATTGTATGACTATGGCTTCATTATATACAAATGTTATTCTACCTAGACCAGAGCAATCCAATACATGACATGTTTAACACCTTCACTAAACATTTGATTTAATTAGAAAATGTTCTAGGTTCTATAGGTCACAGAAATGAGAAAGCAGATTTAGCTTCTTAGGCATACCAACTAGGAGAGGTAATATGACCTGGATACAATCCAAAAGTAAGGCACAGAAAAGAGGTACAAATTTCAGTGGCAATTTCAGGAAGGAAAATACATTATTTTTCTGGAAGAATCCAGAAGGATTGTCTGAACGTGAGACTGAGGATTTCAATAACTAAGGACATTTGCTCATTTCTTACCCAAATGTTTAAAAATAAATAAAACAATATACATTCTATGTTTTATGCACTGATTCTGGTATTTAAATTCATGATTCATTTACTAACCATACCAACTATGTATCCCTAAACTAAAATCCATGAGTAGGTTCACAGGTCTAAATTCCTTATTTCCTCTGCTTTGGTCCTAAGTAGTAGATAATCTATGAATATCAGAATAATTGGAACTAAGAAGATTGACAAAACAATGAATGGATGTCTCTGGACTATTTAAAATTGAAACACAACAAAACTTACTGAATTTACATAATAAATGGTCGTTCAAACCCATTCATTTTTTGTTTTGTTTTTGTTTTAGCTGAAGTGAAGTTGAGGTAAAATTCGTACAGTGAAATGCACACATATTAAGTGTACAATGTCGTTTTGACAAATGTACACACTCATGTCAATTGAGTCATAGGAATTTTTCTTACCACAAAACTTTCCTCACACACCATTCTAACCTTTACCTTTATTCTGATTTAAGGCATACTATTATGACTTAATTTCACCTGCTTTTGAACTTCACACAAAAGGAATTGTGTAGATATATACTCTTATGTGTCTGAATTTTTTTTTTCAGGAAAAAATTTAGGTATTCTTCCAGGTTGTTGTGTCTCTGTGATTTATTTTTTTTTTGAATATTTAGATGTATTCTACTGTGTGATTTGTTGACCGATTCTCCTTTGATGAACAGATTTCTTATTTTTAAGTTTGGGATGTTATAATGAAAAAAAAATCTGTGGGTTCTTATACACATCTTTTTTTTTGCTGACAACCACTTTTATGGCTTTTGGGTATATAATTAGAAGTAGAATTTTGGAGTTACATGTTAGGAGTATGTTTGATTTTTAAAAATTTACCTAATACTTTTCCAAAATGATAGTACATTTTACACTCCCAACAGCAATGTACAAGAGCTCCAGTTGTCACTATTATCATCAATATTTGGCGTTATTAGTTTTTTAAACATTTGATCATTTTGATGTGTGTAAAGTTGTATCCCATTGTGGTTTTAATTTGCTTTCCCCTGATGACTCACTAAGTCCAGTCAGACCCAAATGGCTCTCTCTATCAATTATTTACACTTGCTCTGAAATAAAAATCTACCAATATGTTCCAAATAATGTTTTTCATCTTCTTCTATGTAGATAAAATATTCTCTTCATTAGAACAGACATAGCATGACTAAGTTACAATTACTGATATGTTACTAAATATAAATAATGGCTTTTCATAGCATCAACTACACACTATTCATCTGTGGTATACATGAAATTATTGTCCAACAATAATATAGACTATGATATTTAGCTTTCTGACACACCATTTTTCTCAGTAGGTATGCCATTAGTATATTGTTCTCAAGGAAAATATAGTTGTAGAAAGGAGGTAGTATAGTGAAAGCCAGAAGACCAAATGAGTCTTCCTGAGTGTCCTTTCCAGTGATTTCTGCCAATCGTTTGGTTGGTCATCTCAATTAACCTATTTTATTTAGTGCATAAATTTACCTTATGATTAATCAAAGAAAAGGTGTTTGGAAAACTACAATATTCAAACTGATTATTTTCCTCAAAGGAAAAAAATATAAATGATTCTGTATATAAAATACAGTTTTCCTAGCGCTTTACTGGGCCAGGGCCAGGCCTACTTCTGATGAGGGAATAAGAGACAATGTGTGCTGGGTGGTGGAGAGGATTGTCAAGTATAACTGTGGCACAAAAAGAAACTCTGTGTGTGTTTGCACAGTGTACTTTAATGGCAATGTGCTTTCTATAACCAACACAACAGCACCAAGATCAGGCTGCCTGAACAGGGTTCTGGCCTCTACTGAGCTCTTGGATCCCTCTCGGTGCAGATTGTTGAAACAGTGGAACTTTGGGTAGAATTGACAAAAGTGAGCCCCAGTGCATTTATGATGACTCTTGTTTTGGGGTGTCCTTGGCTCTGCCGGTTTTATGGTCAGAAAGGAGGTATGACAAAGCGAAACCTGGAGTCTATCATCAATCTTGCCAGTCTTCAAGCCCAGATATTCTCATCTGGCCTGCTCACCTTCCAATGTAAGGTATGATATATTTCACAGAAATATATTGACACCAAGAAGAAATGCAATAGCACTAGAAATACAGAGTAAGAGGTGAGGATCTTTATTATGAGGGGAAAAAAGTATATGATATAAATATTGGAGCTGAGGTTGGGGACAGAGGCAAGGATTGCTCTAAAGACTGAAAAGCAGCAAGTGGCTTTTTATGTGGAGCCTGATTCCTGGAGTTTTCAGTTCTCTACTGTCTCCTCTATGGAACTCCATGGATTTCCATTCTGGGCTTCAATTCCTCCCTTGTTTTACAGTCTAAATTGACCTTAAACAGTGGTGGACACTTAAGAAATTCTAGTCTATGTGGTCCTGCATGTGCAACTTGGACAGTATATCACCTTGCTGTTTGTCTCAGCCTATGTCCTTGTTTGCCTGCATTGATGAATTTATGATCAGAGCACATACCCTATTATCCTGGAAGAGCCCTGTTGTCCTCTTGTTCTTCAGTTCTGGAAATTTTCTTTTATCCCCAGAACTGCAGGATTCCCTGTGATATTTTTTGGGGTTATAAAATATAGCTGCTAGGATTTAAATATTTATGTCACTGCAAATTCAAACATTGAAAACTTCACCAAAATTATATCTGGAGGTGTGGCCTTTTTGGAAATCATTCTGTAATGGGATTAGTGACTTTAGAAGAGAGTCCTGAGAACTGCTTTGCCCTTTTCACTATGTGAGGACACAGCTAGAAGGTGCCATCCAGGAACTACGAAATGGGGCTGCATTTTCAGAAACCATACATTGAATCTGCTGAATACTTGATCTTGGATTTCTTAGCCTCAGCCTCAAACTCAGTTAGTTCTCAGTGAGGGCACTGTGGTTTGTTCCTCTTGAAGTAGCCCTAAGCAGAAGCATGCAGGACTACCTTATTTCTGTGAGCTCTTTAGGAGCTAATGCCCATTTACTGAAATAGCTCCACAATTTTTTATTCAGATTAGTTTGATACGGGCAGTAGTGATCTTTTTACCAACCCTATTTGGCTTCCCAAGTTTGGTTCTCCTGGGTTCAACGGTTCGCTTGCAGGACTGTTGAGAAATAAATCATGTGGGTTTAAAAAAATTTTTAAAAAATTTTTAGTTGTAGATGACACAATACGTTTACTTTATTTATTTATTTGTTATTATGTGGTGCTGAGGATCGAATACAGTGCATCACCTGTGCAAAGCAAGTGTTCTGCCACTGAGCCACAACCCCAACTCCATCATGCTATTTTTAAGCAAACTAGTATATGGTATTTTGTTATAGCAGCCTGAATACGCTATTTGTGCAGAAGAGGTTAAGTCTTTGGACCATGGAACCAGAGACACCTGGATTTAAGTCTTGGGTTTATTAATTTCTTGTGTCTGACCTTGTATAAACCTTATAACCTCACTAAATCTTAGTTCACTTTTTTTTTTTTTTTTAAAGAGAGTGAGAGAGAGGGAGGGAGGGAGGAAGGGAGAGAGAGAGAGAGAGAGAGAGAGAGAGAGAGAGAGAGAGAGAGAATTTTTTAATATTTATTTTTTTTAGTTTTCGGCGGATACAACATCTTTGTATGTGGTGCTGAGGATCGAAACCAGGCTGCACGCATGCCACATGAGCGCACCACCACTTGAGCCACATCCCCAGCCCTTAGTTCACTTATTTGTAAAGAGGGGAGAGTGAAATGTGTCACATCATGTTGTGTGAGATATAGTGACCTCATAGAATTGCTTTAGCACAATTTGAGCATATAGCTAGCACTGCAAAATAATGGCTGTTACTATCATTATCTTTCTCCAAATGGACCTACATCTGTATCTGTCCTTCAAGTGTTTGTTCCATGATGTGTAAAGTTTAGTTCATTCATTCATTCATTGACTGTCATGGCCATTGTTTCTAAGTCTTTGCTTCCTTTACTGGGTTCCTGATGTAGGCAAATGATTCATGTCCATCTATACTCCAAAGTAGAAGACAGGGAAGGGGTCATATATTACAATGGCTAAGAGAGGGCTTTATACCACACTACCAGAGTCCTACTAGACAGCCAAGTAAAAAAGGACAACTTTCCCATACCTCACTTCTTCTCATTTGAAAAATAGAAATAATAGCACTTACCCCCTAGGGTGGCTGTAAAGCTTAAGTTGACACTTTTAGCATGCTTTGATTTACTTGGCATATAATAAATGTTTGATAAATGTTAACTATAACTAAATATTTAAGGTATAAATTCAGAGATCTAATTCTTTATAGAAATTTCAACTTTCAACTTGTTTACCGATTCCAAATACCAAAAAACATTAAAATACTGATTCTTTCATGGAGGGAAGACTATTGCTTTTAAATTATATTCTATTCTCTTAGGAATTTAATTATTATCTCTTTCCTTTTCTTTGGGGAGTGTGAGTGAGAACCAAGTTTGATGCTATGAACTTGGAATGATTCCGTGGCCTATATCCCTGGCTTTATGGGGAATTCCTGAATGGTTTCATTGGGATTGTCTATGTATTCAGCTCCATATAGAACATTAAAATTATTTATTCAAGGATTGCAATAAGGGAGACTTGAACTACAACAATATCAGAGCTCTGGGCTTCTCTAAGACAAAAATAACTGACAGATCAACTGCAGAAAAAGGAACAGGGTGACTTATTCAGACTGAGATGGTCATGTAGGCTGCACAAAAGGAAGAGTCAGTACAGGCTTGTCAAACAGCTAATTGCGCCTGCAAACAAAGGACATAGTTTAAGACATGGAGTTTTAGAAAGGAATGCTGGTTTCTCGTTTGTCTTTTCAGCTGGATCTGTGAACATGGGTAATATCACCACAATCAACGATGTCATCTTTGAATAGGGAGGAAAAGAGACTCACACAGAGCTTGCACCAGGGAGATTCTACTCACAGATGAACAATCCATTAGCCATTCAGAACTGAAAGCTGTCGCCAAACTCTGTTCTGTGTGCTGAAAACAAAACAATTCAATGATGGAAAAATAAAAAGGAAATAGAACCAAGACAGTAAGGGAACCCTGGGGGAAGTGACGGGAGTGTTATATCAACATATTGTCGAGATCTAGGTGAACCTTAGTATCTACACAGTATTTTCTGTCCTGAGGGACTTGAAATTTAGACTTTTATAAAGTTTGCAAAGACTGCTATTTTCCATTCTAAAACCTGCTCAGTGTACAAAATGTGCTTCAAACCCTTTCTCTTCAACAATTTTTTTCTTTTCTGATCCACTATCAGGCTTTACCACAAATTATGATAAATTGCAGTTTCTTGAATATTAAATCAACAAACTTCTATTGAATACTTATTTTCAAGGTAGTTATCATTTGCAATCTTACTTTCTCTATGAGAATACATACTATTTAATGAGGGGTACTTTTTTTTTCTTCCTTTTATCCCTCATCATCTTCTCCTTTTCCTTTTTCTGTCATAATTGACATCATTCAACATTCATTGTTTTCATTAATTTGTGCAAAAAAAAGGATACTGAATTTCAAATATTGTCATTTAAAAATATTCAAATTAAGATGTTCAGGAAAATAGGCCCCAATGATGCCATGTTCCAATCTCTGGAACCTATGAATATGCTATCTTCATGGCAAAAGTACTTTTCAAACATGATTAAGTTAAGGACTTTGAGATAAGGAAATCACCCTGAATTATCTAGCAGGATCCAATCTAATCACAGGGGTTGTCAAAAGCAGAGATTTCCCTGTCTTGGTCAGTGGGAGATACAAATAAGGAGGAATGTCAAGGAGAAGTGAACTGTTGGGTTTAAAATGGAAGAAGCGGTCCATGAGCTAGAGAACAGGAAAGGAATCTAGAAGCTGAAAAGGAAAGAACATGGATTCTTCTCTAGAGCTTTCCAAAAGGAGTACAGCCTTACCAACAGTTTGATTTTCATCCAGTGAGACCTCTGTTGGACTAAGCTATGGAACTATGAGATATAAAGTCACTAAGTGTGTGGTAATTTGTTAGAAAAGCAATAGAAACTAACAGAATGTGATCCTGTTACATTTGCTGGTCAGTGCACATACCTTCTTTTATGCTTCTGGGTATAAGGTTGGGGCTAGGAGAACTTTGTCAAGGAAAAATGTATGGAGGGTCTAATCTTTTTCTTTCTGTGACAATACAGTCTTTATTTTTCAATTTATCATGTTTGTATTCAAATAAAGATGATTCCATGTACAGTTAATATGTACACAGGTGTATTTCTAATAAATAACTTTTTGATATCTTTTCATAATAATTCTGAGCTGGTCATTTCAGAGTTGATTCTAAATCTTACAATTTTTTAAAATAAACCTTTCTCTCTCTTTTTTTAATATATTTGAATCTCTAGCCATCTTAAACTATCAGCCAGTCCTACTTCAATATCTCAGGGTGTAAGAGCTCTTCAGGTTCCCAAATTCTTCCCAGAAATGTAGAACTTTGAAATCTGGTTAAAAGTAATATCAGGAAAACTAAATGCAATAAATGCAATTGGTATCCCCTTGCCTCTGATGGAAACTATGAAATTACAGATGCATAAAGACATTCAAGATTTGAAGAATTATAATAATAAAGATGAAGGAGGAAGGAGAAGCACACTGATATTAATTTTACAAAGAGAGTAAAGGTTTTCTAGACTGGGACATTTGAGTAGAGGAGTTAGCACAGAACCCCATCATTGAGAACCCCATCATTCCAGGCTTTGAGATTTGCAATCATTCTTGTCACATAGAAGCAAAACATTTGAATAGTCTCTGATATGTTGCACACTATTTCAAAACAAAAACTGGGTGCCTACCTGCACTATCACATTTTAAGACTAGTAGGAAAAGTTCAAAATTCATAATGTTGGCCTGCATTGGCTACTTCTAGAGTCTGCCCATAAGAATGCCCACATATGTCTCAATTTAAGGAAATCTCAAGATGAAAACAGCACTCCTTAAAGTGAGTGATGGAGATATGGGCAGAACACAGAAATCAGTAGCTAAGAAATGGAAATTTCCAGTATGTGGCCACAAAAATCTCCAGAATTATTAGAAGCTGATACATTGACTAGAAACAAATGAATCAGAAGTATTCTAAACTTTTAAAAAGGCTTGTATTACTATATGAACCCGTTTCTGGCTAGTACAGTGATATAACTCCTTAGTGTTCCCCTTGGCCCTTGTAAGTGGTGGAATGCTGGGAACAGATGTACTTCAGCAAGCCTTCCTTGCTTGTGACCATGGAAGACAAAGGTTCTCAAGTGCCTTTTGGAAAGGAAATCCAGGAGCTTCTAGACTGGCTAACCCAAGAAATCATTCCACAGCCAGAGAATGGAGCATGAGTGCTTTCTTCTCAGTAAAACATCACATCCTATGGACCAGGGGCTACCACATGTTTGCCATTGTTCTTTTATCCAAATTGATTGGTATTTTTTTAATGTTTCACCAATAAAGATTCATAAAGTCAAGATGTACAACATGATTATTTGATATACATATGTGTCATGTAAAGATTACTATAATAAAATTAGCTAGCAAATCCATCACCACTCATATCATATATTAGATCCTCACCAAATAGAAATTTTAATGTTATTAGCCCTTCAGCCCCTATTCCTGAATAGTAACTGCTTTGGTAGCTGATAGCTGTCTTTTAACTAGAGAAGTAACATCACAACTGGTAAAGAAAGAGGAGCACAAACATGAGATTTCTAGAATCAGTTATAGTAGCAGTAGGAGGCTTTGGAGAACCCATGAATGGTTTCAAGTAATTATGAGGACTTTGAAAGTAAATTTTTCAAGAAGAAGGATCTATGTGAATCTTGGACAGTCAATGAGTTGGGTAGTGGATATTGCTGACCCTACATCTATTCTTCTCCTCCTTTTTCTAAAGAGATATTGCTCAGGGTCTATTATAAGACTCATCGTTAGTATGAGTTGAAATACTGATCCCAGATCCAGGATTAATCTAAGATAATATACTTTTCCTGACTCCATAAGAAATGGGCACGTCATATGATTTAAATAATTAGATGAGAGGAGGTATCTACTTGAGATTTCTGGGAAACATACTCTGTGTCATGAAATGAGCCAAGGGAAGGGGTAATTTGTGTTGCTGCTGGTGGTCCCCCTATACAATGTAGGCAATCAGCACCAGGATGGAGCCAACCTGGGGATGACAGAGCAGAGATAGAATGAGCCTAGGCCTGTGGTATCTGTATATGGCTAAACAGATGTCTAACTCTGCAATCTACCCTTTCTGGACTCCTAGTTATATGAACCAAAACATTTCCATATTTCTTAAAATTTTAAACTGATTTTCTCTCAATAGTAATCTACAGAATCCAACAGACACAGTATTTGATACTGATGAGGGAATAGTTTAAAGACTTGCAGGAGAAATTATTAAGAAAGTTTGATTGTAGGATACCATATATGGATGTAAAGGCTAAAAGGACAGGCTTTTGAGGCAAATATACTATTCTGCTATCTTCTGTCCATTGCTGTCTATATGTGTCTTCTCTGAACTTTAGTCTTTGTATTGGTACAATGAAGATAATGAACCTACCTTGTAAGATAACTGTAGAGAGTAAATGAGATAATGCACATTAAATTCCTGTCATGAAGTAGATGTTCAATAATTGCAACCATCGTTTTAATGGCCAGAGAAAAAATTGTATAAGATCCCTTGGTGAGAATTTCTGTATGTGAGATGGCTCAAGAGGAATAGAATGCTCTAAAATTATGAAATCTTGAGAATACAATTGCAAATGATTCTAATAAGAAAGAAAAGGAGTAGTTAGCTAAAGAAACTAATGTGGCAGCATAGGGATTTTAAAAAAGAAAAAAAAACAAAAATTGAAAGAGAGAAGAAAAGTCTTAGTTAGAATAAGGAATTAATATAAAAGAGAAGCACCAAATTGAAAGACCAGGACTAGGAGGGTCAAGGAACAGAAAGAATTTAAACTTAAAAATTCATTAATAATGTCCAAAGACACAATAATAGGAATGAATCAAATGACAGGTGTAGAGAGACTATGATGTTAAGGGATGACAAAGAGAAAATAATACTGTTTTAAAAGGAAACTGAGTGATATGAGATGTGTCATTTAGAGGGCATAACCAAAGAGCAAAGTATTCCACCCATTTTCAAGGTAATTGTTAGTTCTATGAAATTTTAAATTACACTTTGAAACATTACAGGCTATATTGAGTTGTTACTTAGTTATGAAAAACATAATAAAATAAAATATCAGATAAATTAGATTCAAATCAACCCAAATTAGTGATAACTTGGAGGAAGAAGTCTTGCCAGTACAAAAAATAAATGTTCTTTAGTCTGAGATAATGTTGATGCCATACAACATTTTTTTAAAAATATTTTTTATTTTATTTTTCCATGGTACTGAGGATCAAACCCAGTACCTCTCACATGCCAGGCAAGCACTCTACCACTGAGCTATAACCCTAGCCCCCTTACGACTTTTTTTTTTTATATAAGCATTATATTCATAGTTTGTCACAGAAACATGTAACTTTGGCATTTACTTTGCACCAGAACAACTTTTTAAAATTTCTGATTAACTATAAATTCTAAAATATGTATTAGTGGTGTCACTCACGGATAACATGCCCTTTTCTTCTTCCCCAATACCACACGTGCACACACATACACATACACACACACGCGTATATTTGGGGGACACAGGGAATTGGACTCTGAATTCAGGCAGATGCCACCTTGTATTGGGGCCTTGTTACAAACATACTAACGCAGAAAAGACAGAAAATAGGTGCTAAGTTCTCCTGTCTTTCCAAAATAAATGTCTGAAGGGAGGTCTTTACTATCAAATTTAAATTAAGGTCTGGCCTAGTTAAGTCTCCTGAAGAAGAGAAGGACTCTCTAATTCAGCAGGCCAGAAGAAAACACAGCTTCCTCACCAAAGAAGTCTTTGGAAATAATTCACATTCAGGTGAACTGCTTTTAGAAAGTACTTTTCAGTTACCTGCCCCCAGAGTGAAGTTCAAAAGAAAAGGGAGTAAAATGTTCTCAATGAAGATCTCTGGGCTGTGGTATTTTCTATCACTGGAGAGTTGCTTGATTCTGAACATTATCACCTTCAGGAATAGGAAAACACTCATTTCTTTACCCAGACAGTCTTTTAATCTTGGAACAAGAGGCCTGGAAAGCTATTCTCACAGAAGGCTTTTCTTGCTTTTAAAAACACAATCAAATTGGTTCCAGTGGAGTGGGATATAAGGAAGGGCATCTCTTCTACTTCCACACAAGTAATTGGGCTGGCCTAATTAGATTGCCCAAGTGTTTAGATACCATGGTGATGGGCACTTTATAAATACTGTATGTAGCTAAACTGGGAGCATCCCTTGTGACAATAATAGCCATACAGTTAGCTCTCATAGGTTAGGAAGGCACAAGCCAAATGCTTTGCTACATCCCATAATATTTATTGATAGTTATTCATGTTGACACTTTCAGCCATTTGTGGTGTCTTTTTACTCCAGACCTGTGGGCAGTGTGGTCAAAGAAGACTTCTGCAGACAAAGGCATCATCTTGTATGCAAGGTAAGCATCATTGTGGATTCTACGCAATAACTAAGAAAACTATTATAACTTATAAACAACTGACATCTAGAAATCAAGGAGCACTTAATCAGTTCAGAATTAGAGCACACTCAAAAGAGATCTGTCGTGAGTGAAAAACCACATACTGCATAGAAGCTAATGGTCTTTTGATCTTAGGTATTCTCTAGTTGTTGAAATAAATCCAGAAAATAGCCATACTGAATGCTGAGAGGCCTTGCTTTCCTTCACAGACTTTTCTCTCTGCATCACTGTCGAGCTGGGGAAAACTCAGTGAGAATGGCTTCAGGGAAAGGGTCAAACTGCTGACTTACAGAAGCAGGAAGACACTGATTCATGTTTTTTTGGTTTATGTACTCAATTCTTACAAACTGGATAGTAAAATCTGTGCTTTTTTGAAAGGCTTATAGAATCTTACATACCTCCACCTCAGTTATCTATCATAAAAATGTGGTGATGTATAAACACTAATACCTTTATTCCTTACATCAGCTCTTTACTATAGGAAAGTAAGGGAAATCAATGTTCCAGGTACCAGGCTTTATGCTAGAAATTACCCATCTGATATTAATGTTATCAGCTGGGTATCATACCCACTTGGAAGATGAGAACATTGAGGTGCTGAGATTTTGTTGTTGGCCATACAATATCCAGAGTATGTAGTGTGACCTAAATTTGAACCTGTTTGCTTACTTCAAGGCTCATCCTCTTTCCATAAGACCATATTTTATTTCCTAATTATTGAATGCTGCCCTGGGGAGACAGGCTATTAATTTAACCATGAGTCTCTCAGGACTCATATTTTAATTTTTGTTTGTGCTTTTGTCTTTAATTCTTATGCATTCATGAGCACATCACTGTATAATATCATGAAATAGATGGATTTAACATAGTAAGGTGGAAGAAGCCAGATTTAGAGTAAAAACAACTGCATCTGAGGCTTGCAGTTTAAAACTGTGACATGAGAAACATCAATTAACCTCTCTGAGACTCAAACTATGCTAATAATTCCTATTCCCAGATCACCGTGGTTGACAAAAAAAAAAAAAAAAAAAGAAGAAGAAGAAGAAGAAAAAAAAAATGTGTTGAGGAAAGTATATGATTCATTTTAGCATGATTTCTAACAAAAAAGATTCAAATCAAGAGTTATTCCTTAAAGTGCTGTTCTATTTATTGGGAAATCCTCTTCTATGAGGCTGCATAAGTGTTTTACCTGATGATGAAACATTATTAAGAACATGTCAGGACTTTAAGCTTTTCTCAACTTCTTTTGAACTAAGTTGTAGCAACCTCATTGAGACTGATTGTAGGGAAAAAGAATCAAAATGCTGATTTATATAGGGAACAAACTTGGCACTGGCCTTTTGAAATGTAAAGGGTTTTCCTACTCCATTATTTTAAAATTTACTCAATGGCATCATAATCCCACAAATTGTCTGGGCTATAATTCTGAGAAAATGTTCTGTTACCTTTTTTTCTCTCCTTCCCCATGTCTAACTTCCTTCATTCTCTACTGTTAACTGTAAGTGGTCAACCAATTCTATTCTTTTTACTGCCTGAATATTCCTCCAATAACCAAAAGCTTGTTAACTGGCTCCTTATCCCCATTTCCTTTGTCCACCTTCTTTCATATAAATTACACATGTTATACTGCACATCTAATTATGTCATTTATTTGTTTAAAATCCTCAGTAGATTTTGATTGCCCTCAGGACAAAAGTTAAATTTCAAAGTAAATCATAGAAAAAAAACTTTTAAAATCTGGTAAATGACTATGTTAAGTCATTTCTACCATATTCAAAGAATACTTTTATCACCTACTATATGCCAGGTACTGTACACTGTACTGGTAGCACTGGAAGTAGCAAAACAGGCATTAAGCAACTAATTACTAATATAAACAAAAATTAGAAAAGTGCTTTTAATAGAAGGAAAGGATTGGGGGAAAAGCAGTGCTAACCCAGTATTCAGGGCAAGTTACTGAGAAAGTTTTATTTTTTTACCTCCAAGTCTTATTTGTCACAAGCAATAACTGGATAATTCCAATGTCCATGAACAGATAAATTCATAAGAAAATTTTTGTGTAAACATACAGCAGAATTCTACTAAGCAATGAAAAGATGTGAATTTTTGACACAACAACATTGATGAAATTGCTCTAAATGGGGCAAACCAGATAAAAAGAAGTATCCCCTGTATAAATTTTACTTATTTCGTACTCTAAAAAAGCCAAATAACTCTATAGAGACAGAAGAAAATGATTTGCTATGGAGCAAGTGTGGGATGGTGGAGGGAGGGAATTATGAAAGGGCATGGGGTACTATTATTTTGATTTTGGTGATGATTTCATGATGTGGGTGTGTACATATGTCAAATTGTGTCAAATGGATCACATTGTATATTAAAGTTGAGCTCCAAATTATACCTTAATATGGTTAGAAAAAAAAAAAAACAACATATGAATCACTCAAATCCTGAACAGTTTTGTTTTTTTACTACTATAGCTTTTATTAAAAACACACAACAGCATCCAAATTTAAATGCTCCCTGGTCTTCACTAAGGGTGAGACCAGGGAGCCTACACTGCAGTGAATCCATTGTGTCTGACTTTTCCTTTTGATGACAAGACATAAGAAATGGATGGTTTTATGTATGAAAAATGTACTTAGTGCATCAAGTCATAGAATTTTTCTGCAGGAGTCCTCCAGGATACTATAGGAATTTAATCTCTGGTGTATAATGAAATGGGCCACACCTGGGAATGTGTTGATTTTTGGTGAAAATGCACTATGAGATAAGTGCTAAGCAATCACACATAAGTGTTATTTTTCAAGATAATATTTTATTTTTAGGGTTTGGGTAGTACAATAATAACTAATTATATTTCAAAACTTACCTAATAGAGAAGTATGTTAACTTCCATCATATCATCATATAAATAATAAAAGGCAATCCAAGAATTTAATTCCATCCCAGTACTATGAAAACCCTACCAATGCCAACTGAATTGTAGTGTGATCAGAATTTGTCACATATAAGGACATTTTATTTTTTTCAAAACAAAGTAAAGTTGTTTCCCTCACCTTGATTCCCTTAATGAATAGAGTATCTAAGACTATGGAAAAATCAGGCAAAAACAGTAACTTGATTGACCAATCTGATGAAAACATCTGAGGAAGTTACTATGAGAGATAAGATTATAAAACCAGAAAACTTTAGAGCCAGAAGCAATGGTAACAAATTACTTGGTTCAATAATCTTGTTTTTTTAAGTACTGAGGATTAAACCCAGTGGTGCTCTACCACTGTGCTATACCTCTAAACTTTTAAATTTTTAAACCGGGTCTTGCTAAATTGCTGAAACTGGCCTCCAACAAGATCCTCCTGCCCTAGCCTCCTGACTAGCTGGGATTACAGGCATGTGCCACACACCTGAATTAATAATCTCATTTTAAGTGATAAAACATGAGATCTAAGAGGAACAATGAATTGTTTTATGTAATAGAGCTAATTAAGAACTAAAGTAGGAGTATTTAAATCACTTAACAACTTACTCTGTTCTTGGTAAAGCATTCATTGTGCCACTCTATGTAGGTGTTAAAAAGGACCTACTGAAACAATATTGTATTATTTTGAAAAAAAAAAAAATCTGTGCAGATCCAGATTCACTCTCCTAGCACATCAGGATCCATAGACAGATAACATTTTTTAAGGCTGTGCCAGATACAAATATTTCTGATCAAAATATTTTTCAAGGTGTTAACTCACAATTTAGGTTACAGGATGATTAAAAAAAAATAGGAAAACACTCCAACAACATGAAACTGACAGTTAAGCCAACATTCATAATCTTTTGGAAAATGTTATTTGCAGCAAAAAAAAAAGTTTTGCCTAAATGATTATTCTTCACTAATTCTGGCCAAGTTTGAAGTATAATGCACTTTTTACTGGAGAGGGTATTTCACGGCTGTCATTTGTGTTAGTATCCTTTCATCTGTAAAATGGGTCAAACCAAGTTACAGTCACCCAAGTGACCAGTTCATAGACTGCCCAGTTGGTCTTTTACCAGTGCTGGCATGTTTGCAGAAACTTGTCATTTTTATTTCCTTATATTAAAGGGCACACATTTATTTGATACCTTCCTTATTCAATGATTGTGGAAAACAGACTACATCTGCCTGAGAGCAAACATTGTTTCTTCTCTCCAGATGTCTGCTTTTTCTCCCAGAATTTGGAGAGCATTGGACAAGCAATAACAGATGATGAACACATGCATAACTACAAATGGGCAAGCTGATTGTTTTCAAAATTGGTATAAACATTTGCTCTTGGGTTGAGATTTAGCCCATAGCAAATCTTTACATTTGCGTTATAAACTCCCAGCTAAAAAAAATGTTTATAATGGAAGTGCTGACAATGTGAAAATTCAGTTATGGTCAGGAAAGCAGTTTTGTTTAAAAATGCCATTTTGCACTTCCATATTTATTTCCTAACCAGTGACTGAGATGTCAATTTCTCCAAAGTTTTCTTTTCCAGTCCAAAGAAGAACTTGACAACTGTTTTGAAATGAACAAGAGATCTGAATTTTAACCTCCTGCTTCTTCAACAAATAACAATTAGCATACAGAACCACATGCTGGTTACTTAACTGTTACTTAACTGATTGCATAGATGATGATGATGATGATGATGATGATGATGATGATGAAGAATGAGATGGGAGAGAATTAAACTTATTGCTAAACAGAGTAAGGTTTTGCTTTTATACAATATTTGAAAAGAAATGGCAGCAATTATTAGGACATACTTTCCACTGCATGACCTTGGCTCTGCCAAGACACAGTGAGTACATTGACTTGGGGCTATTATTTAAGGTCAAAGAAAGCCCTTCACTTGGTTATAAATTACTTGGTGTGGGGCTGAGAGTATTATTTGTACCCTAGTGTTGACATTATAGTGACCCCAATGAGCTGAGTCAGATGTACCTCATGTATCTTGTTATATTGATACAGCTATGGCCCTTTTTACATAGATGAACTGGACTGCCTCTGCTCACTCACAGAATGGCAAAAAGAATAAACATAGAAATAAGAAATGAAGATAGAGAAATGAGCTAACAATGCATCTTTGTAAACAAAGGATCTTCTTTTGGAAAACTGTGGAAATCAGAAAATTTTATAGGCGATTCTAGGCTAAGGCGGGAACTTTATCACATTGGATACAAGGCAACTATTTTTATTAGGGAATAAAAAATTTAAAGCTATTACTTTTGATGATCCAAGTTCTTATCCAGATTCTCATTTATTTTCAGGGGAATTGAAGTATTTTTATAATACAGGAGAAAAAAGAGTAGGAAAATCCAAAATATCCTAGAAACTCCATGGATATGAACAGGCAACGACTTGCCATGTTGCTCTTCATCATGTGGGGCTCAGTGTCAATTTATACTCACTAGGTTCAAGCTTAAGAAGGACTAAGAACTCTTGTCTTTGAAATTAAAAACACCCAACACATTTTTCTCATTTTTTTTCTCCTGGATAGAGAAAAAATATATGTCAAAATTCCCCTGTATTCTAGGAACACTTTGACTTTTTTTCCAATAATGTATTTGAATAGGTAGGGTGTGTGCCTAAATTTTTGACATTTACATTTTTCTGTATTCAAGCTCACACTATAGGAAACATTTCTCATTTCTCATTGGTTGCACAATAACTCTTAATTTGATTCATGAAAGATGCTGAAGTTCCCATTAGGAACTTCAGTAACAGGAAGCCATCTAAGCATTAGAGTAGAATGTGGATTTTGCCTTTGTACTTTTCTTCTCAAACCTCAAATCATGTAAATGTTCAACCTTGCCCAGGGTTAAGAAGATTTCTACAGAGCTTATTAGTATATACAGGGAACAATAGGGACAGAAGAGCATCAAGCCTCTGAATGGATTGATAATTTGAGAATTAAAACTCAGCCTTTGGAGGATGCTAGATTTTTCCAAGTATTTCAAAAATAATCTTATACATATCAGAATACAATGAAGAGTATATGTGTGAAAATATGGAATCAATTTTCATTTTTCATAGAAATGAGAAAATTTATTTGTGACACTGAGACACTTTCAAGTGAAAGGCATACCTTGAATAAAATGGTGTGATATAAATCTTGGAGAGCTAGTTAATATTGCTAGTTATTTGGAATTTTTATGACAATTTAACATTACATAAAAATGATGTACATTTGTAAATTGAGATAAAAGAGCTCTGACTAACAGAATCAGAGCAGAATTGAAGATTAATTTTTCCCCCAAGTGAATTCTTTTTGGTTTGTCCTCTTACAATTATTGCTTGGAGGCCTTGAATGTGTTCTTGTTTATAACTCAATGATTCACATAAAGGCAGTACTGCAATACCACATAAAGTAACAATAATAATTTCTTATAATTGAATAAAAATGTGTTGTGTAGAAAGCACCTAACTACCACTGCTTTGCCGCATTCTTTTGTAATCCTCCCATCAGCATTGTAATGTGAGCAGATTTAAAGTATACTTTCTAAGTGCCTTGCTTTTTTTCCTTTTTTTAAACTACTTAGTGATATCCTAATTAACCATGCTCAATTGATTGCTTTCAAAATAAGAATGAAGAGCTCTCATCTAGTCAAGTGGAAGATAATTCAACTCTTTTACACTATGGCAATGATAAATCTCACACATGCACACTCATACCCACACCCACCCCCTGTATCATATGTGCAATATCATACTCTGGGTCTTCTAGTTTGGTAAGTATGGTGTGATTGTCACATTTCTATGGGGTTTTGTGCATTATTTTTTATATAATACTTATGAAGGTGAGAACAATTATCCATTTTTCCCTTCACAGATTGAACTTGTGTTTGGAAATGATTTTGTGATCATTTGACACTCTCACATTGAAGAAATAACTTTTGCTTCACTCAGAAAAAAAGCATAAGAGTAGGCGAAAGGAAATGGACTCAAACCAGGCAGAAGGAACTGACTACTTCATGTCTTATCCCAATTACCTTTTTTTTGCTTTTCTATTTGTCAAAGCTAAACACATCTAATTTGGATTGACAAACACTTAATCATTTGATTATAGTATTACAGTATGTGGCCTGAAAGTCTACTTCATGATGTTATTCTGCAGAAGAGTACAGGATTCTTAGATCTTTGTTATTGTGCATCACACGAACTTCTTCTTTTCTCCATTCTCATAGATAAATAAGCGTAGATGATAAATGCATAACTAGCTGTCATATACAGACCTGAAAAACTGTCTTCAGCATATATAAATTCCAGTCCCAGCATTACACAACTGGAGTTTAAAATGTTACATGTAAATCATCCAGACTTAAGCTTCTTAGGAAACACAAACCATTCTCTAAGGACATATGAGACCAGAACTTCAGAAGATGCTGTCTCACTGTGGGATGGCAGAAAACAGCGGCTCACAGACCACCCTGGTGTATAGTAATCAACAATGCAGTGGCCCACTTTATAAAGGCGTCAGACAGTCTGTAAGCAAGAAGGCAGAGCCTCCAACAGAGACAGGCCCTGCTAATAAGTGGCTTCCAGTTAAAAAAAAAAAAAGAAAAAAAGAAAGAAGAAAAGAAAAAGAAGAGAAAGCCAGCTTTCATATATGCAACGGGTGTCACATTACATTTTTTGTCCTTTGCGGTCTACCTTCTTTCCCATGAACAACTTCAAGAGTCTCATCTTGAAATATCATAAGTAGTGGAATAGCACACACTGACACCCTCACCCTCCCGCTCCTACAGCATTTTGTACCCTTACTATGGTATTGTATTTGGTAATAGCTCACCATATGCCTGTATCCCTCACTAGACTGTGAGTTCTTTGAGAGCAGAACTATGCTTTTTGTCTCTCATTTCAAGATAGTGTCTGCTCAAGAAATCATTCTAGACATATTGGGTGAAAGTTATTCTGTTCTGTCCTTAGCTACCTGGGAGGCTCCTGAATGACTTTATGTGTTTTAACTTAGGTTTTCTCATCTAACAAATGGAAGTAATGCAGTTTAAAGCATATTGCAAAAACTAGCAAAAGAGATTCTATGAAGAATATAATTATTATTTAATATACAACAATAAAGTTGAATTTGACTTACTCTGATAGAGTTCTTTGTTTTGTATTGAGAATTTCTCAAGCACTGGGGCTGTGGCTCAGCGGTAGAGGGCTTGCCTAGCATGTGTGAGGCACTGGGTTCGATCCTCAGCACCACATACAAATAAATAAATAAATAAAAAGTATTGTGTCCAACTACAACTAAAAAAATACAAATTAAAAAAATAACTCAAAAGATGCTTGTTAATTTGTATGATTTATATCACATACATAAGGATGGAAAGTAGGACAGCAATTACTTCAGGAAGTATTGAAAATATTTGTTTCTTTATAATTCTGACTTTCTATTAGCAAAAGTACCCCAGTAAGTGCTCATACCTGCTGTGATAAGCACAGAGAGGAAACCACATTTTGTCTATAGGGGCAACTTATACAAACTGGGTACACAAACAGAAAATAATAATGTTGAACAAAGTATAATTAATTAATTCAAGCTTCAAGATAAGATCACTGGATCCTGCTGACCTTACATGTTAATCAGTTGATTGATTAATTGCTACAATCATAATAATTATATGGTACAAATCTAAGTACAGTTAATGATAGAGTAGACTTAGAGTTAAAAGTTCTTTTCAATCTGCATATCTTTTCTCTTTCTTGAATCAAAGGAGTGGGCTTCTTTTACTTTAAAGATATCTCTTGGCTTGTAATCTGGAAAGCTTATGTCAAAATTACCAAGATTCAATTACCAATTACCCATATTTGGTTATTTATTAATTTTGTCTTAAATTTTTTAAAAAAATCTAAGAAATAAGAATGTTGCATTATATATGTTCATTAAGTCACATTATTCTTACCCCAAACATGTTCAATGCATAAAGGCCTATAGAAATTGTATGAATATAGATATCTGCCATATCCACCCCATTCTTTATCTTCAATATTTGGTGGATAGTTAGAAGAAGCATGAGTTTCTTTCTTTTTTTTTTTATTAACTATTTTTTAGTTGTAGAAGGACACAATATCTTTATTTTTATTTATTTATTTTTATTTGGTACTGAGGATCAAACCCAGGGCCCCACGCATGCAAAGCAAGCACTCTATCACTGAGCTACAACCCAAGCCCAGGAGCCTGAGTTTCTATTAACATACTCAGATCAAAGTATGTGCGAGAAAATGGAAGTAATCAACTGTTTAAGAACTTTGTATTCAGACCCTTAAAATGAGGACTAGATCTAACATGGCTTTAAAATGTATACACATTTATATATGCGTGAATTTCAACTTTAGGCTTTAATTTTTTTACCCCCCCCCACACACCCCAATAGCATAGTACCATCAATTTTGCCAAAATATTTTTTTCTGATCACTCTCAACTTCTGATAAGCTATTTGATGTGTGAACAGCCAAAGAGCTTTAGTTGGGTGATCCTGGAGTACGTCCGATGTACTAATGTACGCTGAACTGGGTTGAGGCTTAGAACATGATACTCGAAAGTGTGGCACTTAGATGTGCTAAACACTCTGAAGTGAAGGAGGTTGGAGGGACCTCAGAAGCACTAAGTTCCCTAGGATCTTCTCCTGCCCTCCTTTCCCTCCTTTCTCCACCAAAGCAGATCATAGAAACTAGAATTTCCCTTCCCCAAGGTGGGTTATAAAAACTAGAACTCCTGTCCCCTAAGATCAGCCATGAAACCTAGAAATGTCATGCTCTGACCTCCCCTTCTCCATGAAGAGCCTGATGTTATGGATGTCTTGCTTATGCCAGAAGGGATTCACAAAAGGATTCACAAAAATTCTTAGAGGAATATGAACAGACAAGCCTAGCTAGGCTCCTCCTTAGTCTATCAATATTAGATATAATCACTTTTATCCCATCACATTTTACACGGCTGCTCATTTTTTGGTAAATGTAAGCATAAAAATAAACAATTGTTTTCTTGAATCTTTGTGAAGGTTTACAAGTTACATAAATTTTGGTTAAACATATTCATTATTTTACATAAATTTTGGTTAAACATATTCATTATGCTTTTTTTTCTTGTTACTCTATCTTTTGTTATGTAAGTGTTGACTATGGACCTTGAAATGGTAAGAAAAACATATTATACCTTTTCATCCTAGCAACTGTCCACATTCTGTTTATAGGGACAATGCCCACAGGGAAAATCAGCTGATTGATGACTTATATTTGGTGTAATCTTCTAATGTCTGCCAAACAACCCATCATCATACTTTCCAATTCTTGCCGAGTACATTTCTATTCTCTTAATCATCTAGATTAAAAACCTGATCAACTTATTGATTGGGTTATTATTTTTTTTGTGTGTGTGTTCAACTTTTTGAGTTCTTTGTATACTCTAGAGATTAGTGCTCTATCTGATGTGCGAGGGGTAAAAATTTGCTCCCAAGATGTAGTCTCTCTATTCACCTCATAGATTATTTATTTTGCTGAGAAGAAAGTTTTTAGTTTGAATTCATCCCATTTATTGATTCTTGATTTTAATTCTTATTCTATAAGAACCTTATTAAGGAAGTTGGGGCCTAATCCCACATGATGGAGATTAGGGCCTACTTTTTCTTCTATTAGACACAGGGTCTCTGGTTTTATTCCTAGGTCTTTGATCCATTTTGAGTTGAGTTTTGTGCATTGTGAAATATAGGGGTTTTATTTCATTTTGTTGCATATGTATTTGGCCAAGGACCTGAACAGACACTTTTCAGAAGATGATATACAATCAACCAACAAATATATGAAAAAATGTTCATCATCTCTAGCAATTAGAGAAATACAAATCAAAACTACTCTAAGATTTCGTCTCACTCTAGTCAGAATGGCAGCTATTATGACTTTAAAGCCTTTGCTGCATTCAATCCAGATAACTCACTTGCCCCCAAATTATACACTCCCCTCATAGTTGGAGCCAGTGCTCATATTCATTCTCTGACTGACTCTCCAAACTCCATATACCCATAATGCTTCCTTCATGAGGCAATCCCAATCACTGTACTTTTAACTTTCTTTGGGGGGAATATTTCTTGTCTGTCACTAATTGCTCAGCTAGATTTCATGTAATCACAAATTCTTCTTTGATATTCCCCTTAAGAATACACACTGTGGCTTGGGATAAGATGCTGTGATGTCCCTCTACAGCAGGCAGCAAGAGCTGCCTTCCTCCTCCATGGTTTTATCAAGGAGAAAGGAACAAAATCAGTGTTTCCCGAACCTGACTACATACCACAGTGACCTGAAGGTTTGTTCATTTAAAAAAAACAAAAACAAAAAAAACAAACAAACAAACAAAAAAAAACAATCTCTGAACCTCATCCCAGTACAATGAAATAAAATCTATAAGGGTAGATCCAGGAATCTGTTTCTTTGGGAGCCCTTAGAGTAGTTGATTCTGATATCCTTTGCAACATGACTACTTAAGCTCTGCTTGTATTTCTTTTTATTATTTTTATTTTATTTTTTTAGTTGTTGATGGACCTTTATTTTATTTATGTTATCTTATAGATGGTGCTGAGAATTGAACCCAGTGCCTCACACATGCTAGGCAAGTGCTCTACACTGAGCCACAACCCCAGCCCCTGCACTTCTTTTTAAATGATTACAGAATATTCCTAGTGAAAAAGCGAGAAGAACAAAGAAAAGAAAAAAAAGAATGAAGAAAAAAAGGACATATAATCATGCGAAGACAATTCCTACTAATATATATTTTACATTGGTGCTAGGGATTGAACCCAGGGCCTAGAGCATGCTAGGCAAGTACTTTGCCACTGAATCCCATCCACAGTTCCTGATAATTTAAAGTAAGTTGTTTCAGTCTTTTCTTTACATATAAATAATTACATATGTATTTTGAAATAGTTCATACTTGCAATGGCTTGAATTTGTGCCCCAAAGCTTATGTGTTACAACCTTAATCCTTAATGCAGCAGTGTTGAGAGGTGAGACCTTTAAGAGGTAAGTAGGTCATGAGGGCAGAGCCTGGTCTTATCCTCCAAGTGGGTTCCTAATAAAAAAATGATTTCAGCCCTTTTCCCTTCTCTTCTTCCTTCTCCATTCCATCCTGCTCTGTCTCTAATCTTCCCTAAGTTTGTACATATGTGTTACTTCTATGTGTTTCACTATTATATATACATAACATTTTTGATGGGCAATCCTGTTCAGATTCTTGCCATGTCTGTAAAAATGTTCTCAGGTGTTTTTAGTCAGCTTTTTTGTTGCTGTGTCTGAAATAACTGAAAAGAATAATTTTAGAGGTGGAAAAGTTTATTTTAAGGCTCATGGTTTCAGCAGTCCAGTCCATAGACAGCCTGCTCCATTACTTGGGGCTCCATGTGAGGCTGAATGATTTGGCAGAAAAGTATGGTAGACGGAAGCAGCCAACATAACAGAGAAAGCTCAGCTCAGCTCATAAAATGTATTCCTCAAAGGTATGCCCCTAAAGATCCACCTCTTCTAGTCACACCCTATCTTCCTTCAGTTACTACTCAGTTAATCCCTATGAAGGCATCGATTCCCTGATTGGGTGAAGGCTCTCATAACTCAAACATTTCACCTGTAAGCCATCTTGCATTGTCTCACACATGAGCCTTTTGGGGACACTTCACATTCAAATCATAACATCGGGTAAATTTCTAGATATGTAATTGCTAATAAAAAAGTATGCACATTTTTAAGGCTTTTGATGCATACAGCCAAAATTCCCTATTGAAATTTTGAAGACTTCAAATTCTATCTATCATATAGGGCTTGCCTCCTCATGATCCTTAGCTGGCCTTTCATCTATACCCAAGCATTATATCCTAAAGCATTCTTCACAGGTATCATCAATTTATATACTTATACAGTACTAAGTGGAAATTGCATTTTTGTGAAGGTTGTTAAATTTGTGGACTATCTTCCTTGAAGGTTGCCAGCAACATAAGAGAAAAGAAAACTTTAAAATAATTAATCTTGAAGTAACGTTTGGTGAGCTATAACATCAAAGCTAGAAACCTGAGGAAGGAGAATGCTATTTTTTTTTTTTTTAATGTGTGATACCTTATTCTGGCCATCTGTCGAACAAATATCTGGTTCCAAATAATGTCAATTAAAATGTATGACAAATCTTAATAACATTTACTTGTGAATATCAGTGAGACCAACATTGTGCTCTCATGTGGTTATCTTATGACAGTTGAGGTACCTCCAGACTTTACATAGATGTACAGCAGCTTTATTTTTCTACTGCTTGCTGTCTCTTCTTTTTTGTTTTTTAACCTCTCAACACCCGCGAAACAGAACACCCACTACTAAGCAAGTATACAAAATACAGTGCTGCTTAGCACTGGGAAATTCCAGATCTGGTGCCAAGAGGTTCATAAATACAGCAATGGACTCTCTTATGTCAAAAGTGAGCACTGGTTAACAGATCAAGTAGGAAGCCTTTGGGCTGCTTTGAAGTTGTTCCTCTGTGAGGGAACAGAAACCTTGTGATGATAGTTGGAATGTCAGATTCTAGAAAAGCAAACTATTTCAGTCTGCAAAGTCAACTAAAGGGAATGGTTGCTCACACAATGGTCCCGATGTCACTAACACAAGAAACATGGCAACAGGAGCAGGAATTTGGTGGCAGATGGTCAGGTCTGCAGGAAGTGTCCACCCAGCTTTGTTTGGCCCATATTCTGAAACAACTAGAATAAATACTTAGTGTCATAATTTATAAGCATATCAGTACCAATAAATCAGAATCCTGCAAACAGTCATGTTTATTATATTCTTGTTGCTTAATATTCATGACAGTAATTTATTTTTATAGTACAGTTTCACTGTCCTCTCTACCATGGCTCTGCGTTTAAGTCTGGCAAGTTGAATTAGCAGGAGTTCAGGTAACCCTTTGAAGACTGCAAAAGTTCACTAGTTAAAATGTTATATTTGCTTTAAAAATTTCCCCTTCTTTCCTCAAAAACTTTTAAACTATCAATAAGAAGTCTCTGTAAATGATAAGTAATACTAATTTGACATACAGAATATATGAAGATGAGTATCTGCATAGGCCTCAGATAATAGCTGCGTTACAGAACTCATAAGATATATTAGGACCTTTGGAGAAATGTAAGTAGTTAATTCTTAAATTTACTCTCCACAAAAATGGATGGATATAAACAGAGTTTCCACCTCTCTCATTTTCTTACTTCACCAATTCTGACTCCCCACCTCAGCAGTTCATGATCATTGCTGCTAAACACTATGGGTTGTTTAAGGAGGAATTACATGAAACAAGCACCCCAAGGATGTTGCATTTTATATTTACCTAGTGTTGAAGATATAGAAGGGAGCAGGACATAGCTCCTACCCCAGAGGCACTTCAATCAGAATAAGAGAAGGAAAACAATATTTCAATGTTCTATACTTAGACTTATAGGATTGTGTACACTATTTTCACTCTCAAAAACTCAGTAGAGAAAATTTACAATTAATTGCCAGGAAAAAAGTCACAAATATACAAGCCTGGGAAACCAATTTTATTTTTAATATTTCCCAATTACTAGTACTCTGATGTTATGATCTATGCACATTTCTACATATTTATTGTGCATCAACAAAGATTTCAAACATGCTTTTAAAAAGTGAGTAGACTTATTTAAATTATAGTTTGGATCTTTTTATTATGGATATAAAAAATTGAAATAATGGATTTATTTTATAGACTCTTAAAGTACTTTTCTGACACAATGATATTAGAAATAAAATGCTATTTTGATGTAGTTCTACCTTTCAATTAAATAACATAGGTAATAAAAGTTGAAAGAAATTTCATTATGCTACTTTTTAGTTCACTTACTGGGAATTATAATAAGGATATATTTTCACGTTTTTACCTATACTTAACCCATTTAGACTATGAGGAGGTGTCTACTGCTAAGTTGGTTATTTTTTTTTCCTAGTGAGGCCTTTTGCACAAACTAGGTGCTCTTAGTTAACATTCTTAAAAGATAAATTCAATGTTCTTACAAATACATTTTCATACTCTTTAACCTTCTCCATCTGCTAGGTGTGTTTGAATTTCACTGGAGCTTTATTTTATTTTAAAAAATTTGTAACAATAACCTAGGCACAGGCATAAGAACCTTTAATGTTGCCTTGGATACAGAAAGCAATAATTGTTTTGAATTTTTTAAAATTTAAAAGAAGCCTTTCTCAACTAATAAGATTTTAAAACCATGTGGAGGAACAGAAAAAGTGATTCTTGCTCAATTCAGATTCTTATCATTGTAGTTCCTAATAACAGAGTTTGTGTACAAACCAAATCTAAATCTAATTGTCACATTTCTGAATGGGCACTTGTTATTATGTTGTCCAAGTCAGGCAAGAACTGTAGGATCATGGTTAAGAGTCACAGCTTTGAAACCTTCTACTTCTGAGTTCGAATGCCAGATTTGAAACTTCCCATCTGGTAACTTGAGGCATACTATTTAATATTGAATAGACTCAGTTTCCCAAACTGAAATAAAGGGAGCAATATTATTGAATACTAAGGCATATTACAAATGAATTTAAATGGCAAAATGTACATATAGCATTTGGCTATCTTCAGGTGAAAGTGTGGTAAGTATACTATAAATTGCAGTGGTAATTACAGTGGTAGTTCTAAAATTTACTTGTATCCCCACTACACCATAAGTTCACTTTACAGACTTACTTTGGACATAGTGTGGGAGCAGTTCCACCCTATTGAAGTACAGCGAATATTGCAGAAAGCCAGTCAAAAGAATTTTGGGGTTTCCAAATATGTATAAAATTGTTTACACTATCATAAGTATGCAATGGCATTACATCTAAATAAACAATGTACATAACATATATATATATATATTTTTTTTTTTTTGCTAAAAAAATGCTACTGAACATCTTAGTCTTCAATTGGTCATAGTCTTTATGCTGGTAGAGGGTCTTGCCTTGATGTTGATGGATGCTGACTGAGGTGGTGATTGCTAAAGATCCAGTTGTTTATGTCAATTTCTTGAAATAAGACAATTAACTCCTTTCATGAAATATTTCTCTGCAGCATGTTATGCCGTCTGAGCATTGCATCTATAGCAAAACTTCTTTCAAAATTGAAGTCTGGGGCCAAAGACCTGAACAGACACTTCTCAGAAGAGGACATACAATCAATCAACAACTATATGAAAAAAAAAATGTTCATCATCGCTAGCAATTACAGAAATACAAATCAAAACTACTCTAAGATTTCATCTCACTCTAGTCAGAATGGCAGCTATTATAAAGACAAGTAACAATAAGTGTTGGTGAAGATGTGGGGAAAAATGTACACTAATACATTGCTGGTAGTACTGCAAATTGGTGCAATCAATGAGGAAAGCAGTATGGAGATTCTTTGGAAAACTGGGAATAGAACCACCATTTGACCCAGCTATTCCTCTCCTTGGTCTATACTCAAAGGACTTAAAGACAGCATACTACAGGGACACAGCCACATCAATGTTTATAGCAGCACAATTCACAATTGCTAAATTGTGGAACCAATCTAGATGCCCCTCAGTAGATGAATGGATAAAAAAATGTGGCATATATACACAATGGAATATTACTCAGCAATAAAAGAGAATAAAATCATGGCATTTGCAGGTAAATGGATGGCATTGGAGAAGACAACACTAAATGAAGTTAGCCAATCACAGAAAAACAAATGCTGAATGTTTTCTCTGATATAAGGAGGCTGATTCATAGTGGGAGAGGGAGCATGGGAGGAATAGATAAACTCTAGATAGGGCAGAGGGGTGTGAGGGGAAGGGAGGGGGAAAGAGGTTAGCAATGGTGGAATGTGATGGCCATCATTATCCAAAGTATACATCTGAAGACACGAACTGTTGTGAACATACTTTATATACAATCAGAGATATAAAAAATTGTGCTCTGTATGTGTAATAAGAATTGTAATGCAAAAAAATAAAGTCTATCCTCTCATAGCTTGTCACTACTTTATCAACTAAGTTCATAGAATACTCTTAAATCCTTTGTCTTCATTCTAATGTTTACTGTGTGTGTGCCAGGGGTAGATTCCATCTGAAGAATCTACTTTGATCATCCATAAGAAGCAACTTTTTATTCATGAAAGCTTAATCATAAGATTGCAGCAATTCAGTCCTACTTCAGGCTTCTCTTCTAATCCCAGTGTACTCCTGCTATCTCTACCACATTATACTTGTTTCCACTGAAGTCTTAAACTTGTAGAAGTCATCTATGGAGATCCACTTCTTTCAAACTCCAGCTAATTTTAACATTTTGACCTTCTCCATCCAATGCATCATGAATGGTCTTAAAGGCGTTTAGAATAGTGGATCATTTTCAGAAGGTTTTCAAATTACTTTGTCCAGGCCCATCATAGTAGTTGCTATCCATGGCAGCTATGGCCTTACAAAATGTATGTATTAAATAATAAGACATGAAAGTCAAAATTACCCCTTGATCCATGGACTAGAGAATGGATGTTGTGTTTACAGGCATGAAAACAACATTAATCTCATTTCACATCTCCATCAGAACTCTTGGGTGAGTAGATGCATTGTCAATGGACACTAATGACTTGAAAGGAGTTTTTTTTTTTTCCCCCTGAGCAGTTGGTTTTAATGGTGTGCTTAAAATGTTTAGTAAACTATGCTATAAACATATTGCTATCATGCAGACTTTTGTTGTTTCATGTATAGAACACAGGCAGAATAGCCTTAGTGTTATTAAGGGCTCTAGAACTTTCAGAAAGACGAATATTGGCTTCAGCTTAACATCATCAGATGCACTAGTCCACATAATAAGAGAGCCAGCCTGTCCTTTGAAACTTTGCAACTAGGCATTGACTTGTCTTCTTTAGCTCTAAAAGTCCCAGATGATATTTCTTCCAATACAAGGCTGCTTCATCTACATTGAAAATCTGCTGTTTGGTGTGGCCACCTCCATCAGTGCACTGAACTAGATCTGGAGAACTGGCTGCAGCTAATCCACCAGCTGCTTCACCTTGCACTTTTATGTGATGGATATGGTTTTTTTCCCTTAAGCCTCATGAACCAACTTCTGTCAACTTCCAACTTTTTTTCTGCAGCTTCCTCCTCTCTCAGTAGATTATAATTATAGAGAAGGCTGTGCTGTGTTGTAGGTGATTAATCTTCTATGCAGACCACAGAATCTTTCTCCACTTGGGCATAAGGCTGTTTCACTTTCTTAGCATTCCTGTCTTCGGTGGAATCGTACTTCTGATTTCCTTCAGGAACTTTTCCTTTGCATTCACAACTCAGCTAACCTTTTGGCACAGGGGGCTTACATTTCAGCCTATCTTTTCATTCCGCATGGCTTCCTCAATAAACTTCATCATTTCTAGGTTTTGATTTAAAATGAGAGACCTATGACTCTTTCACTTAAGCACATAGAGGTCATTGAAGAGTTATCAATTGACCCAATTTTAATATTATTCTGTCTTAAGAAATAGGGAGATATCCAAGAGGAAGAGAGATAAAGCAGCAGCTAATTGGTATAGCAGTTAACATGCACATTTATTTAGCTGACCATTTTATGTGGGTGCAACTTGTGGTGCTCCCAAATAATTACAATAGTAATATCAAAGATCACAAATCACAGGTCACCACAATGGATAGATATAATAAGAAAGCATGAAATAATATGAAAATTTCCAAAATAATGTCCCAGAGACATGAATAGAGCACATGGTTTTTTAAAGATGGAGTTAGTAGACTTAGATGATACAAGGAACCTTAAACTTTTAATTTGTAAAACATGCAGTATCCCAGGACGAATAAAATGAATTATGTCTATGATTCAAAATATTGTTCAAAATTTTAGAAAACTCTACTTTGTACATTTGGAAAGCCTCTCTACAATTTTTCCTCCTGGCACTGCCTTTGAAGTTCTTCCTGAACCATTGTGCACCGTTATCTCTAATTGCTCTATCATTGCCAATGGCCATACAAGGTCTAGACACACTGCTCAGGTTTGTAAATGCCACAATAGTAGGAGGAAAGTTGAATGATAAGATGAAAGAGTTATAGTTAAAGACTTGGTTTTGGTCCTAGTTCTAGTTATTATGAGATGCAGGTGAGATGAGTCTTCTGAATATGAAAATCTTAAAGCAAAACTCTCCTGTTGTGTCATTGTCATGGCAGGCTGGGCTCAGGAGAAGAATGCCACAGGCTTGCATGCACATTTCTGTATGTGAATTTCAAAATGTATAAACAGTATGAAAGAGAAATGTGTAAAGGTGACACCTGGGACTACAAATTCAATTTCAGAGTCCAATAATATAATTTAAAAATATTAATAAAGAGATGATTAAATCTTGTATTGCAGTAATAGGAAGATATTGCCAGAATAAAGGGAAAACTATCTTGCACTGTAAAGTTCCATACCTAAAACATTCCATTGAAGTATTATTTCTGCTGTAGTGTACTTGTCTCCTAAATTCATATGGTGAAGCCCAAGTCCCCAGTGTCATAGTACTTGGTGGTGGGACTTTGGGAGATAATTAGGTTTAGTTGATTTTATGAGCAATCCAAGGCCCTTACCAGAGCCTGATAATTCTGGTGTCCTGATTTTAGGTTTCCAGCCTCCAGAACTATGAGAAATAAATTTCTGATGCTTAAGAGAAGTCTCTGCTATTTTGTTATGATAGCTCAAAACTAAGAAAATTTCCAAACTTTAGAAAATCAACCTTGGAGGAGGTTGATAAAACATCTGGAAACCTTGATTCATGAGAAATATATTCAGAGAGCAGGGAAAGAAAGGAGAACATTGGATACTAGGTAGAGTGGGAGAAAGATGCTGCTTTAAGGCTGATATTGACCAGTGTGGTTTTCTAGCAATGCTCTAGCTGGTCTGATTTTGCTCTTGGTGTGCTTTCTGTTCTGCTCATGATGTTCCTTGTTCATCCAGGGGTCCAGCTTTCAGAATCTCTGAGCATCACAGACCCGAGTACCATAGACAGCAGCTTCTCAAGTCCTTCTGGTTATAGTATATGCTTAAGATTATCCCATTTTTTAAATCCAACTCTTCTTAGAATACTTCCATAACACAGTACAAAGAAATAGATTTTTCTGAAGATAGTGGTTCCTTCTTAGATGTCAATTAGACATTCAGAGAATAATCCACAAAAGGTATCAAGAGACAAACTTACCATTGTGCTTAGAGTTAGGGGCCTGGAGGAGGAGCTCAATAGATTTCTGTTTTCATTTGTTGGTAAGATAGTATCCACCTGCAACTAGCAGGACAGATGGCACTAATTATGTCTGCCCATCCGTTACTTGGCAGAGGAATAGCTTTGAGATCTGAAAGGGTCAATCTTTCACCTGCTGGACTCTCAGGGTGAGAAGAAAAAGAGAAAGGGGCCAAGAGCTGATTGTCTGGTTAGACACTAATCATGGACTCAAGGCCTTAGGCATTTAACCTTTCAGAATAGCAATTAAAAAAAAAAAAAGGTGTTATACAAAATGGAATTGTGGGAAAAGTAGGGGGAACTGCACATTTAAATGGAATTATAATTAAATAAATAAAAGGATGAAATCTCATCTATTCAATATCATTTTTATAGTTCATAGATTTTTTTTAAAAAAATGTGTTTATTTTCATCATTCCATGTATATTGCTCTTACTCCAAAAACACTGCTGAATAGTGAATAGTGAATCCATTTTCCAAAGTGTAGGTAGAAAATGTCTGAGTCAATCCTTAGGGGAAAATTCCATTCTCCAAACCACCTGGCAATTCTCAATATGGATATTCTGTTGTAACAACATAAGAATTCCCCCGGGAAATTTATAGTACTCTTCAGCATCACATCTAAGGTTTAATGCTTCAGAACAATGGAGAGTGAGCTAGATGAAGAAATACCACACTTCAAGGGTTCATTTAATGGTTCTAGAAGTTATTCAAACAAAATTATTTTATTGATAGAGTGGTGGAGGGCTAGAGTTAGAACCAATACTTAAGTAAATGTGACTGAGATGTGACTGAGCATGAATAAGAGTGACAGTGAACAGGTCTTCTGGGGGGAAAAATAGTGAACCCTTTCGGTGAACAAGTAAATGCATGTGTGTGTCTGCCTGTTCTTGTGTCTATGTGTGTACATACAAGAGGGTTCTTCGTTAAATGTGGATTACTTGACAGTGCTTGGAACCATTTTTATCCATGAGAAAGATTCACAATGTTACATGTATCTTCAAAGGCTGGTGCATAGCCTCCCCTATCTCCTCACCTACCACCTACCTGTGAGTTTATGACTTTCACAAGCCGAAATACCAGGATACATTCTCAGCAAAGCAGCTAATTTTCCAATTGGGATGACATTGCTTTGGGGTTGTCTCTTTTGGATGCTACTTTGAGGATCACAGGTTTGTTAATATTTAATAGAGGCAAGGCAGCCTCAAATTTGAAAGACTATAAATAGCTTTGGGGTTATAAATAAGAGGTAAGTTCTCTAGAAAAGTTCAGGTTTTGGACTAGCAAGTGGGGTTGGTCTCCTGCAAAACAAAGAGAAATCTCACTGGATGAAGAAATAAAATGTGATTTTCTGGATTGTGAAGTAAGAGAATATCTTACAATATCATCTTAATCATCTCTGGTACTATTTAGAATTCTACAGACAAAATATTAAAGCAGGGACTGGGGTTGTAGCTCAGTTGGTAGAGTGTTTGCCTTGCATTTGTGAGGCACTGGGTTCCATCCTCAGCACCACATAAAAACAAATAAATAAAATAAAGGTATTGTATCTGTCTATAACTAAAAAATTAAAGCAGAATAGAGATGGATACATACATGCATCATTCGAGATAGCTTTAATGGAGAAGAGGAAAGACTAATAAGAATAGACCGAAATGTCCTCTGAGACCAGCCTATCTAAAAGACAGTCTGGTTATATTCTGATGTAATAATACTAGCTAGCATTTACTGAATATTTTGTGCCAGGAGCTCCGCACATAAGATTAGCATTTCATGAAATTATTTAAAAATCTTCATGGGGAAGATACTATTTTTCCATCTATTTTATAGGTGTGGAAATGGGAGGCCTAGAGAGATTAAGAATTTGTTCAGACTTACAGGTAGTACATGACGGGGTCATAATTTGAATAGAGGTGGTGGTGTGTGATCAGGTAGGAACCTTAGCTTTGATGATGAGAGTAGACATCACTGAGAAGTTGGCATGTGAGTGGAAATCTGGGGAGGTGAGTTTCAGTAGAAGTATGAAGCAAGGACTCTCAGTGTGCCTGAAGTATTCAAAGAAGGGACGGATGCCCAATGGGCTGGGATGTGAAGGGGCAAGGCAGCTTAGGAAAACCAGATCACATAGGACTTTGAAGACCTCACAAATAATTTGGCTTTTACTCAAAACAAAACAAAGCCAGTTATAATCTGGATTAGGTGAGAGAAAAATGTTACTGGGGAAATAGGAGAGACAGATGTGGCCACAGTCAGAGTTGGGACTGGGTGGGTGGAAGACTTTTCAGAAGGTCCATCAGTGGTGATCACACTGCAGAGTGAACTAAAGAATGTGAAATGAGGCAGGAGCCTCAGTGTGGAATGAAAGGCCACAAACCCTCAATTTCATTAGGATCTTTTGAGGCAGTGAAAACCAGCCACTCAAATCCACTATTAAAGGAATGGGTCAAGATAACTGTTTTACACTGAGGTATTGAGAAGAAATTTTGTTATCTGTTTTTTAAAAGGATGTCTACTCAGTAGGAGTAGGGATGATCAGGAAGCTGACTCATGAAGGCTGCCTGGCTGATTGCTCAGCTTGAAACGTTTATTGCTTTGAAAAAGTGACCTCTTAAGGATATGGAAGAAAGGAGTGCAAGTAAAATAGAAGTTTAAAGGAAAAGCAAAAAGACAAGCAGCACATTTTCTAGTGGAGCTGATGTCTTACCACTCAATTAATTTCAGAGTCAAGGCTCAATTTTAATTTTGAATCACCGTCTGGCTTTACATATAAAGGACTTTTTATTAAGCCAAAGTAAGTAGATAGAGGTCCAGTTGTTTATTCTCTAGCACTAAACCATTCCTACAGAGAGACACCTGTGTAAGCCATTTGGCTGTAGTCAACTATTTTTCTACATTTTAATTATGAATATAATTAGAATGAGTTAAGAGACAGGCTAGGCATCAGCCATAAAATTTCCAGTTTGCTCACACACACACACACACACACACACACACACACAGAAATTAAAAAGCAACCCCAATGAAAAGCCTACCAAGTCTGTGAGAATGTTAGCTTGCCATGAAAACTAAGGGAATCTGTAAAATTTACCTTTACTTCAGTTTCCAATTTCATTGAAGTTGTACAATAAAGAATTATTTTCATATTGTATTATTTTTACACCTTTTGCTTCTTTATGGTAAAACTTTAAACCCTGGTTTTACTTTCTCTGGTTGTAAAGCAATTGTTCACTATCATGCTTTCATGTTTAGCAACTGCTTTAAGTGAAGTGCCTTACAAGCTCTGTTTCTTTTCTCTCAAAAAGTGTCATCACAGAGTTGATGATGCATCAGAAATAGCTTGACCAAAGGGCATAAAGTCAAGAGTGAAGAAAATATCTGCAAATACACTTGGCTGGCTTTTTTCTCCAATTACCTGCTAAAAGTGTACTGTATAGGCAAATAATAATGACATGATGGCCATAGGTGGAAAACAAAACAAAAGAACATGTAATAGGTACTTTCTGCCCCAGGGTAATGCCTTCAATTTCAATCATTTTAGGGTGATTATGGTGCGAGTATGAGTTGTGTTTACAGACTAGGCATGATGCCCACTTGACCTTTGATGATTAATAGCCTGAATTTTAGTGTGAACATACACATATATAATATATAAATAAACAACATAAATAACATTTCTTTACATAGTATATGTATATACAATATTTACTTAAGGAAACTGGAAAAAAATGCCAAAAGAGATTACATTGGAACCATAAGGTTGTCTTGATCAGGAGTTAGCATTCATTTCCATCATGGAAAATATATAGAACCTTGCTTAGGGGTAGAAGAAAGAAGGCAACTTACTCACAGAAGGCAACTTTGGAAAAGTACAATTCAACAATATCACAAGTACAAACACACATGGTCTAGTGTGAGTACAAAAGAGCTGAGATACAAACTATCACCAAATGAAATGATTGGAGTCCTTCCAAAGGTGAGGTTTGGTTTAACTTTGAATCAAATCTCTTAAATCTTTTCTCTCACAAATAATAGGAGTAAATACATGCATGAGGTCATTCCTTTCATCTACTGATCAATATATAGTTTCAATATCATCTCAACTGGGATGATCAGTTTGATTTGAGAGAAGGGAAATGAAAATAGTGGATTAACAACAGCATTTGTGACTTGGAGGTGTACCAGGTGCTATCTGTATAAAATAACAGAGAGAAAAACATTGTGGCTGAAAGAATAAAGAACCCTAAAGGATAATTTAATCTTGCGATTACCCTGAATTATGTGGGTGAACCAAACGTAATGGCAAGTGTCTTCAAAAGTAGAAAACAAAGACAAAATGTGTCATAGCAGGGTACAACTATGGAAGAGGTAAGAATGATGTGATAGATGAGAAGGACATAATCGGCCATTGTTAGCTATGAAGGTGGAGGAAGGGACCCACTATCACAAGAATGTGAGCAGAAGTCACAAGGGCAAGTAAATGGATTCTCCCCTAGAGCCTCCAGAAAGGAATGCAATTCCACCAACAATTGGACTTGTGAAAACTGTCAGATTTTTATCCTATAGAACTGTGGTGCTCATTTGCTATGGCAGAAAAAGGAAACTAATGTACAAGCCCTCGAGGAAACAGTGTCTCTACCTCAGAAATCTGAAAGAAGTCTCTGGCCAGCCACCCCAAAGCAGTCCTGGAGGTAACCATTCCAATATGAATGATGTAGAGAAAAGGCTCTAGAAAGGAGGCATCTTGAAAAAATGAAACAAAAGAATATAGTCTCTGGAAAGAGTGAGGACATGGGGGGGGGGCAGGGAGCAGGGAAAGGAAGAACAATTACAAACGCCAGGAAAATAAATTTTAAAAAGTCTACCCAAGAGAATCATGATAATCATGATTTAACTACAAAGGGAACCCAATGTAGCCAAAAATTTAAGAAATTTTTGAAGAGTAACAAAGATATTATAGTTAACCTTGTGAGGACTATTTTTTGGAAAGTGAAGGAGTTGTGACAGTGAACTCTAGAGAAGAAATCTTTGCAAAACCACTGGTACAGGAAGTGAACAATGCTTCTAAAGCCATATTAATGCAAATGTAAGTATTGATATTACTTTTATAATTGGACAAGTTATTGAATACTTATGACAACCATTAATATGTAAAGGAGTTAATGACCAATATTTTTGTGAATGAAGAGAAAAAGAGATGGACAGGGTGTAAAGAAGAATATGCTTACCTTATGAAGGAAAGAGTTAGCAGATATTGTAGGTTGTTGGTGAAGTAAGAAATAAAGTTTAAGCATATTATTTAACTTCCAAATATAATAGCAACATGATGATCAAATACTGGGAGAATATTTAATTTCAGATGATAAAAGATATTATCTATGATTGACAAGTCAAAAGTAGAAATATTATCTAGAGTTAGGAAAGTAATCACCAGAAGAAACAAACATTGACAGTGTTAAATAAGAATTCCTCTCTTGAAGAGGCCTGGGCATCTCAAGTGTTCAGGTCCAATCAAAGTTTTTCATCATAAACTTTTCTGTAAGATTTGTTTTCTTTGAAGATTATAATTAGATACTAGTAAAAAGTTGTAATAAAATGACACTAATAAAATTAAACCTATAATAGGTGCTCATATGACAGGAAAATAACACTGTGATATCATAATGAATTTTAAAAATTGATTAGAAAAAAAAGTGTTAAGAATGTTCTCAGAGAAGGTAACATTTAAAAATTGAATAATTTTAATATCTAATAAAACATACTGAAACTTTCCTTACTTTTGGAAAGTTCTATCTTATTTCTAAACTAAAAGTACAATACTAAAATTTCTGAGCTTTAATTTAATTCTAACTTCAGTTTTAAAAAGTAGAAATAATTGATCGTTATCTTATATATTGATGATTTAGGACATATAAGTCTAATAAAGGACAATGTAACAGATATTTGGCAACAGGTTGGTAGTTATTCATCAAGGCAACTTAAAAAGATGGAGAGTTATTTGTGTTTTAGTGTGGAGTTAAGTGCTAAATCTAATATTTTGAGCTATGTAAACTTGGGGCTCTTCTAAAAAACTGATTTCTCTAAAAATCAATCAGAAAGCACCTAATGTAGGAGGATATGGCAAGAAAATGCTTTCTTATTTAATTCTTATAGTAACTGTTAGAGCTAGAAGTTATTTTCCTCATGATCTTTCTACTTCTTCAGTAACTCATGCTTTGTTATTTTGAAGATTCCATGAGACAACGAACAGAAATGTCAATGAGTGTTTTCTCCTCTCCTTTTCTTTCCCAGAAACTTTGGGAAAATACAGACATTAAAACAAAACAAAACAAAAAAAGACACTGCTTGTTGTCTCTTTTCTTTTGATCTGTAGCTTTATCAGATTGAAAAAGATGGGAATAGAAATAAACAGTACATTTCCTAGGATTTAGATCTACTGGAAATGTCCAGACCCCCTGCAGGCCTGTAGCCACAAGACTGCACCACCTATCATAAAACTCTATAACTGTGTTTTTCTACCAAGGTTACATTCACTGTACTAATAATGCCTTCAGCAAAAGTCATTTCCAGGGAATTGAGTCCTTGTAGTCAGTGGGTTAAATTCCCACAAAATAACCTGCAGGTGACCTAGTAGCATTGACCTCAACTATAGAATTACAGATCAATAGCTTCAGTACTTGGATTCTGAAATATAAAAAACAGAATCTAGTGTTTTTGTTACCCCAATGAGTATTATCAGACAAGGGATCACTATGGCAATTACAGGTTCTTATGATATTAATGTTTGTTTTTGGTCCAAAAAGAAACTGTTTTAAAAAGTAAATGCCTTCTGTTCACTCTTCTTGGAATACTAAATAATGATTTTCAAACATGTAATGGGAATTAAAAGTAATTCAAATAGCAGAAGTGGTCATTAATTGCTTGTTGTAGAAATAACATTTCTTCCTCAGAGGCAAAGTATTCCAGTTGGACATAAAACTCCTCTATTCATCTTTTGACTTTGCCCATGAAAGGGTAATACATCTCTCAATTAGGGGCAAATGAAACTGTGATGCCATCATAAACTTGATTTGGGGGTAGTGGAATAGAAAGGGGAAATAACATTATGAAATCATTAACCATGACATTGACAGGCATGGTGATTTTGCTCATATCTAACCAAACAACAGAAACCATTTAAGTATTTACACCAATGGGATCTTAATTTGATGCAGAGAACTAGTTACTCAAGTGATGAAGAAACTGAGATAAAAGTAAGGAAACTAAGAAATTAGCCACAGTAGGAAGCCACTGCCTTCTTTAGTCTAGAAAGGAAAGGAGGGTCTGTATCATTACATCAAACCTGAAACCAGAGTAGGCCTGTCCAGGCAAAGCAAGAGTCATGGAGGAGGTGGAACCTCAGGTAGAAGAGCAACCTGTCACAGACGGGTGGATGAATACAGGCATGAGGGAAGAACTAATAAACCAGCCAGACTTTGCTTCTCCCTCCAACTATTATATCCTGCCAGTGGCTTCCATTGGCTTTCATAGCTGGAAGCCAATCCCTAAGTGCACCTGTTAAATTCAGCCAGTGAAGTTCAACCCTCTGGTACAGCATACAGAAAACAAGGACCAGGAAAGAGACCCAGACTTAGCATACATTGTCATATCCTGTGAATTTACTAAACAAACTTACCCTTCATCCTAATAAAGCCAAGAACTAATGATTGAATTGGTGATGTTCTCATTATATTGACTCCATAAGAAAATGTGGTCTGAGATAAATTCCTGGACTCCTCTGGGTCTGGATACAAATGTTTTTATAATTTGAAAGATTTTTTTAGCTTAACTAGTGCTCAAGGGAGCAAAAGTGCCTCCTCTGGTGTGATTTTTAGCCATTGCTAAGGATCTAGGTGCTATTCTTCCATTGCTTCAGGATATTTAAATATGAATTACAATCTAGAATGAACCTGAGTTTAGAACACTAGAACCAGCTTCAAGATTATGCCAAAAATAAATGGGTTAGTATATGTCTCCGGCCAACATTCTAACATATTGCCCGCATTACCCTGTTGGTTCACCCATCCATTTTACATATTAAGAAATCAGGATATTATGCTCTTCTGAGTTAGTTTAAGAAAGGTTGCTGAGTTTTAGTCTTTTTGTCTTGCTATTAAAAAATACCATAAACTGCACAGATTATAAACAGTAGAAATTTATTTCTCACAATTCTAGTGGCTGATAATTCTACCATCAAGGCACCAACAGATTCAGGGTCTGGTGAGGGCCCACTCTGGTTCATAGATGGCAACTTTTAGCAGTGTTCTCACATGGTGGAAGATGTTGTAGATCACTCTTGGATATCTTCATAAGGACAATAATCCCATCACCAGTGTTCCACCCTCATGACCTAATCACCTTTCAAAAGTCCCACTTCCAATGCCATCACCCTGAAGATTAGAATTTCCAAATGTGAATTTTGATAGAACACAAATATTCCAACAATATTCCCATTTCTCCTTGCCTTGAACAATGAAAGGAAAACTTTCCTGTCTCTTCTCTTTTGGGTTACTTTTCCAAACACAGTTCCCCTGGACAAACACTATTAGCACCTGCACATCATCTTACATTTTAAAAGGAGTTTCCTAAGCACTATCTCATTCATTCTCACCATAACCCATTCTGTAAGTCAGCAGAAGCACTTGCTAAAGCCCTGGATCCCAAGCATGCAGTCTCCCTCTCCTCTGCTGTATTCAGTTCTGACCATGTTTGCATCTCTGAAATTCTGTCCAAATTGGATTTAAGTCTAGGATATCTCAGAAATCATCCTACTCTTTATGGCAATTCAAAAGTCACAACCTTACCTGAGTTTTGAGGGCCTGATTTCCTTTCTCTTAAGCTAAGGGAATGGCTTGACTACTATTTTTGAAATCAGTTGAACCAGAGGAAATTTAAGTGATGGGTATCCTACATCAAAGCCCACGAATCAGCTTACATAGCAAGTATGTTTCCAAAGGAGATAATTCTCACTTGAAAGTATGAAGTTTAAGATGACATTATATCATTAAATAAACACAGAGTAGGTGCCTGAATGCAAATCACTCTAATTTCCCACCAAAATGCTTTCCTTGGTGTGAATGATCCTCCAGGCTTGAGTATGTCAAGACAGAATATCCAAATAAGTTGTTATGAAATGCATGCTTGCCTACTTTTCTTTATTCCTCCTCTTTTTATGACGTTAAGAGAACCTGAGAACTATAAAACTTCACTCACCTTGAGAAGTGGAGTATATTTATTTATGAAATTAAAAGTCATAATTAGTGATAAGAGCTCCCCCTCTTGCCAGACCCATTATGAGAAGACTGTTATTACATTAAACAATGGTGACAGCAACAACCAAAGCTGCAATTGTGAGCAGGCAACAAAAGAAAGACCATGGGAGAAATCCCTCTTCTTTAGTCCTCTTGATTCACTTTACCAGAGCTTTAAACAAGTGTGAAGACTTTTGCGAGTGAAAATCAAAATGAAAGGACATGTTGAGGAACTGTTCTCCAATATGGGCCCCTAAATCCCTACTCTCACTCCTGGGAACCCTGCACACACAGTCATCCAAGATTAGACCTCCTAAGTCGAACATTTTTTCTTGGAGATTTTTCTTGTTGGGACTTTAATTAAGCTCCTGCCAGGCTTGCAAGCTTTTTAATTTTACCTTTCTTTCTTCTTTCTTCCTCTTTCCTCCTTATATCAGCTAGCTTGCCAGGAAACTTTTTCCAAGCTGTCACAATTATAGTAAATGTACCCTAAGATATTAAATTTAGAGATGTACTAGTATTTGCTTTTCAAGGATCTATAGCAGATGTTTTCTTGCATATGGAAAAGATCTTCATTCATTCATTCATTCACTTATTTGTTTATTCTTATTTGTGTGGCTATTTTATAAATCAGAAAATAATAGCAAGGGAGGCTTTACAGAGTGTACAATTGCTATTGGTTAGTAAGTGATCTAATTCACTCTCCCCTAAGTCACCCATTAAACAGAAGAAACTCACCACCACTTAATTTGGTTTTCACAGTGCTCATAAGCAAACTGCAGCTATTTACTAGACTGAACCAAGGGAACATGGTGTCTCACTTGATGATTTAACACATATTTAAGGATGTAATATTTAATTAGTTATGTTCTTTTATAAGACCCCTTTGTCTGCAAACTCATTGGAATTCTGAAAGTATAAAGGCAGGAGCCCGTGCAAATGGTGACCTCTTTACAACAGATTCCATGAGATGTTACTTTCATTAGAGTAAATATAGTTAAATTTGGTTACTCTAAATATGATGCTATCTTTTTTTTCTGAATGATATCTTTTGTGAAAAACTCAAATAATATTACTGGGTCAGAAATAAGACAAGCTGTCAAAAACACAGAATTTAAAATGAGAGACATGGAGCATTGGGAACATTATCTATTCTCCTTCATTTTTATGATCATTATTCTTATTATTTACTTAATAATTCCATGATGACAGGCTATTCTGCCGACTGCTTCTTTCTGAGAGGTACTTACTGATCGCCTCCACAAATGGCTCAAAGAAACTGTAGGGGAAGAGCGGCTCAGGCAGCTCCCGGAAAAACATCTTCAGTGCTCCGGTGACAACGTGGATGTCCTCCCACTGGCTGTCGTCCAAATTCAGCTTCTCTTCTGGGAAAACACGAGGAGAAATGGAACAACTGGTTTTAATGAAACAATTACAAGACACTAATTATTATGTTAATGTTTGCCTACTATCATCAGCAAACGTTAACAGCCTTCTGCACCTAGAGGTTTGGTACTGTGCGTGGTTTTCTTTCTTTTTTTTTTTTCCCTCCCCTTTTTCCGTAGGAAGGGAACATTTTCAATGGAATACCATCTGTAGGAATGCAGCTAACAAAAAACAAGACACACAAAGAGACAGTGCCATTGACACAGTATGTCAGATACATTTATTCCCATAATGCATCAGTATGAAAATTAGCATCACAGCTCAACATGATTCAAAGCTATTTGGTTTTGAGGCTGAGGGGCTAAGAGTTGCCAATGATGGCCAGCTCAAGGGACCGGCCTAAAGGCCTTGCTGAGCCAACAGGAGACATATGCTAAACATGGCAATAGAAAATGAGTTATTGCTTTACATGTGTTAGCCTTGCTATGTACAAGGGAATAATGGGTAACACTTTTTTTTTTCCTTTTTTTGCCTGAATATAAAGTCAGCAAGGAATAGAATGCTGAGTGAGAAAGGATATTAATTCCTTCTTACTGCTTCAAAAATATCTTTTTTTTTTCAGTTTTCATCTCAGTGAGGAGAATGTGCCCAGCAACAATATTAGACAGACCCCTGTTGGCCTACGTAGGCTATGCAAAGCTGTCAAAAATGATAACACACTGAAGACAAACCACAAGTGCTTACCAACTCTTTAGAAACAAGAGAAGTCTTTGCTTGGGAGGTGTGAGTTGAGACGCTGAAATACTAAAGAAAGTAACTGCCAGAATGAAGGTTTTAGTTGAAATAAAATGTGCCAGGCAGTTGTTATCTTCCTTTCCCCCAGCAATCTGAAAGTCTGGAAGCATTCTCTTGAAGAAATGGACGTATTTGTGTCAGAGAGTGACATCTTTACATACAATTAAAAGGAAGCAAGACAAAGGTATTGCTGTTGATCCCTAGGATTTGCCTTTCTGAATGTGCAACATGGAAAATGTTTTAGATACTGGGCTTAAAGAAAACAAAAATTAATTGTTTTATACAATCTGGGGGTTAACTGAAAAGCTGAGAATCCTGCAAGAACTTAACAGGTATATGATCAACTAGAATTTTGTCTTGGGCTCACAGTCACATGCCTCCTCCGTGTCAGTTTCATGAATGCTGAGGAGTATTTCTCACTAAAAAATGTAAGGAAAGCCGAGAATTGTCACTGTAGGGATTCTCTGCATGAGCTGTTTTGCTAATAATGTCCATACCCTTTTAAAAATATTAGCCCAAATCTCTCTCAGATCTTTTATTTTTTTTTTCTAATTTTTTTTCTATTAGTTTTAGGACTAGTAAGTGATGTTCCTGTATAATAATATATTTGGGGCAAAAAAGAGAAATTAGGTGGAACTGTTTATGTCAGATGGACTATTTTCTTCTTCCTTTTCAATCTTCATTCCTACCTCGATCATAACACAATAATATGATCCACAAGAAAATCAGCAGAGGAGACCTTCTTTCTGCCCTGCAATCATTTTTGATTGATTGTAGTTCAACAATTAGTCTTTTATTTGGCTACACACTATTGAAATAGGCCGACAGCATCTTAGCAGGCCAGCTTTAAACAGTCAACTGTTAACAATAGCATCAAAAAGGGAGACCTGATGGGGTTTACTGTCACTTTAAAGAACGGGGTTTTCACATTGTTGAAATCTGTCAGATATTTTGAAATGTCCCTCTCACTATGGTGCCACACCCCCTGCGTGCCCTTATAATAAAATTGGTTTTACTCCTGATTAAATCATTTTCTCCCTACCCACTACCATACTTCTCATAATGGACCTGTGCGCTCTACAGCTGGTGTTCTTCCCATGGTACCAATTCTTACTTTATCTTTTAAGCACTTTGCTGCTAAGATCTCATGCAGAGTGCTTATGTTTTGTTAAGAGCTTCATTCTTAGAGAAATAGCTTAACACATGTTCTAAAAATGTTGTACAACTTATTGCTTAAAACACATTTAGAAAATGTATAAGTACTGTAGCTTTGGCACTGAACTTTAAGTGGAAACCTAAACATACATGCACACACATACACACAATCGCACATATACAACTATCGCTATCAAAAATTTATCTGAAAAGTCCAGCAGGAAATGACATTGGGTGCATAGGTTTGAGATTGCTAAAGGGGTAATAAGGAATGATTTTATCTTAAGAAACCACCACTGGCAACAAATAAGTAGAGAAATATAGTAGTTTGTTATCAAATGGGAAAATCTATCTGAAAAACATTAGGAAAGCACAAGGAAACATATGTATTCACTATGGTGGGGAAGGTGAATCAAGTCCAAAAGACAAAATATATTAGGGACTCAAGCAATGGAAACCCCCAGCAAACATCATAAACCATCCTGGATATTTTGTAGGATTTATCTCAGTGTGATGCAATTTTTCATATGAGAACACCAAAAACCATTACATACCAGAGTCCAATACTGGGAAGAAGTCTGGTTGAATCAAGACATCTAATCATCTTTACTAAGTCTCAAGATCTATCCTGGATTCTCCTGGTGCTCTAATTTTAGGCTATCTAAAATTCACTTTGGTCATGGCTTTTGGGTTAAAGCACATAAACAGAATTGATGATATGTGAAGCTCCAAATTCAAATCCTTTGTGATTTTTATGAGATCACAAAAATATACCTAAAAGTTGTGTCCATATAAGCCTGTCTTAAAAAGTGCTCTTCATGAAGAGTTTTTAGTACATTTTACTTACTTATTTTTGAGTGAACTCTCTCTATATAAGTAATAATATATATATTTTATAGGTATGTGAAAGAAAAAAGTTGACTACAGCTATTAGTAACAATTTTTCTTACCAAGGAGAACTAAAAAATAGATCTTTGATAGCTATAGAAAGTCAATGGTAGAGGATAGGAAAGGCAGCAGAACACAACAGACACTAGTATGGCAATATGTAAATCAATGGATGTGTAACTGATGTGATTCTGCAATCTGTATACGGGGTAAAAATGGGAGTTCATAACCCACTTGAATCAAAGTGTGAAATATGATATATCAAGAACTATGTAATGTTTTGAACAACCAACAATAAAAAATTAAAAAAAAAAAAAAAGAAAGTCAATGGTAGTTTCCGAGGAAAAAAAGAGCATGACTAGGAATTTAAGCACCACTTTCTTCTTGCATTATATATTGCTCTATAGAGGGCATAGCACCATATACTTTAAAAAGGTACAGCTGTCAAGGTTGCTTGATATCTCTCAGAGGAGGGAGCTTCACTGGGAGCTAAAAAAGATCACTAAAGTGAATATTGATGGACTTGTAGACATTTTATATCTTATATCTGTCCTCTACAATTTTATTCTGTCGACTTGGAGCATGAGCAGAGACAAACTAAAAGAGCAAACAAATCACCCTAAAAATGCACGCCATGCCTTTTATGGACTGAATTACATCTCCCACCAATCCACAACATCATATACTGAAATCTTGAACCCTACTATCTCATGATGTGACTATTTGCAGATAAGGCCTTTAAAGAGAAAATTAAGGTAAAATAAGGTCATATAGGGCCCAATCCAATACTACTGGTGTCCTTACAAGAAAAGACTAGGACATATGAGAAATCCACTTTTGTCTTTCCTCTTTGATATATCTACAATTTATATAGAAAGCAAGCCAACACATGATGCCAAAATATCCCATCGAACATTAAGATATAATACCGTCTTTCTTTGCCTTTTTTTTTTTTTTTTTTTTTGTACTGAGGATTGAATTCAGGAGCACTCAACCACTGAGCCACATTCTCAGCCCTTTTCTCAAATTTTATTTAGAGACAGGGTCTCACTGAGTTGCTAAGTGCCTCCCTAAGTTGTTGAGTCTGCTTTTGAATTTGTAATCCTCCTGCTTCAGCCACCCAAGCCACTGAGATTACAGGCATGCACAACCATGCCCCGCTCTTTACCCTTTTTAAAAAAATGCTTTAAATATTTTGAAAGTTTTTGTAATTTCCTTAATTTTTTCCCTCTTTCCTCTTCAAGGAGGCCACACACAAAGAAACGGGCTTTGTAAGTCAGGTGGCAGACCCAACCATATCCTCTTAAAGTAACCATTTTTAATTATAAGACTTCTAATAACTTCCAGGGGGCTGATTTGAGAGTACAAACTTCCCATTGAAATCCACTTTTGTCTTTCCTCTTTGATAGGTACCATGCCATAGACAGTTGATTTGGTTTACATTGAATTTTTCCTGTGAAAGTTTTAAATGTTCTCTAGTACTTTATGTCTCAGCTACATGAACAATGAAATATTTCTTCTCTTGAAATAGTAGTTTGACAATGACAATCTTGATTTTATTCTTTGCCACACTGGAGTGTATTCTGCTTGTTTACAGATCAAAGCATCTGAAACAGGTTGAATCTGAATAAAGAAGCAATTTTTCAACTAATTTCAGCTTCAAATCCTTCCTCTGAATAAAGTTAGCTACTTTTATTTATCTGGCATTATCTAAAAAGCTATATATGTTGTTTCCTATATTTTGCAAATGTGACCGAGCCCTCTTGTTGAGAAAACATTTAGATATGATTGAGGAACATAGTATCATCTTTCTCTGTCCAGAATTATTGGGCATTTTATTATGGGCTAGGGCTGCCACAGTCTGGGTGGTTGAAACAACAGGGATGTATTTTCTCAGGGTTCTGAAAGTCCAAAGTCTAAGCTCAAGATTGAAATAGGTTGAAGATACTGAAGATAGGTGTAGGCTCCCTTTTTGATTTTTTTTTAATATTGTTTTAGTTGCCAGTGGACCTTTATTTATTTATTTTTATGTGGTGCTGAGAGTCAAACCCAGTGCTTCACAGATGATAGGCCAGTACTCTACCACTGAGCCACAAATCCAGCCCTCTTTTCAGCTTTTAGAGGGCCATTTCAGTCATTTGAGAATCCTCAGCCATGAAAACAATGTCACAGGCTAATATGAAAGACAGTTGCTCTCTTTGAAGGAGGTGGTGCAGTCTTCCACCATATCCAGCATAGTGAGTCAGGAATAAGAATGTCTTATTTGTATTTCTCCCCAGATTTAATTTGAATGTAAATAATAACATAATAAATAGGTACAACTGAAACTTGTGAAGCGAGCACCACAGATGGAAAGTATAACAAATGTGTCGTTGCTGTGTGCATTTTTAATTTATAATAGCATAACATAAAACATCCTCCCGTCATCATAATTCCATGCAGAATGTTACCTTATGAAATGTTCCTATTGATATAATGCTTCTTTCCAGGCTCCTAGATATTTTGTCCAGGCATCTGGAAAGTGGTAGGCCTGTTGAGATTCTAACACTAGAACCACCACCAAAAATGACCTGCCTTTTCTTTAAGTTAGGGTCATCAAAAAAAAAAAAAAGATGTATTCCTTGGTGCCAATACATATTTCTTCAATTGCTTTATTACTCAGAGCTTCCAATGCTTCTCTTATTTCCATTTGGTCAAAGGCTTTTTGTACTCTACAGACACTGTACACAATGCTTCATTTTATTTGACCGTCTTCTCCAAATAGATTCTGAATTTACTTGAATTCCATGGATGATTTCATACATTACATACTCCAAAGGGTGGAGAATCCGTAGGATTAAATTTCAACAGTCATTTCTGAAAACTTGCTTCATATTGGCACTAAATGACACCATTTCTATTTGTTTCTTCCAATTTATGTTACATCTTAGATTATTAAGAAGAGGATCAGGTCAAAATATGTATCACAGTGTTATGTAGGACATAAATAAAACTAAGTCCTATAAATATCCATTTATAGGTAATATGTCTATTGTAGGAATATGCACATATGTAGAGGTTACTTAACTTTCTGATTTCTTCACTTCTTATGAGCTTGTCTAATTAGGATTCAGTGTGGTAGTATATGAAAAGGATCTGCTACAGGTTTGTCATATCATTATTAGAAAAGTTATTTATACATTATATTCTTTTTCAACCAGACTGGCAAATGTTTCCAGAATCTAGAATCTAATGTAACTTCTGGCTTTTCTTATTCCCCTTACTATATTGTCTGTACATGTGGGGTTAGCAATGGGAACACAGAGCTGGATAAGGACTTTGCTTTTTGCTAATACCGAAGTATGTCTGGAAATATCCTTTCAAGAAATTAGAAATTAAATGTAAAGTTGCTAAATAAAGACTTTCATTCACTGAAACCCTTCTATCCCCAGATAAGACATTTGTTAGTTGTCAATTTAAGACAACCAAAATGAATAGAATCTTTCTATCAATTATTCAGGATAATAATTCCCAAAACACTACCACCAAAAATGAACTGACTTTTCGATAAGTTAGGGTCATAAAAATGTTGCTGTATTTTAAAATCTAAATTTTTCTGATTGGTTTGATTTGTAAGAGTAACATAAGCAATTTATTTTTAAATGACAACATAGGGATAGCCAAAATATGAGCTGGGAAATTTACAAATTTTACAATTACTAGTATAAAATTAGGTGGAATAGCTAAGTCACTATGTAACCACTTCTTTTTGATGCCACAGAATAACACTGTTGTTTTATTCTACGTCTACAAGTTCAGAAGAGTGATACAGATTCTTTAATGAATGTATGTATTATCAGTAATTGATTATTTGATTTTTTTAAAATGTAGCTTTAGTTTTTTTTTTCCTACCTTAAAAGGGAGATTTCCACCCTGACTCCAGAGACCTGTTGATAATTCTGACTTTCAAAAATATGGGTCATAAAATCACTCTTTTGTTACACTATTATAAATTTGGAGTAAGATAATTCATATAAATAATTCCAATTGTGGGGTTATTTTTACTTAAACTACTTAAAATTACTTAATTTTTACAACACTTAGTAACACATAGTTGACATGTTTAATTTTTAAATATGAATTGTGCAGTGTTTACTATAATTTTAATTTTTTATTATTTTGCACTAGTTCATATATTTAAACAATTTAAATTTCAAAATATATTATAGTGTATATTACAAAACTCTTTCTTTCTGGCCTTTCCCTAAGACCAGAGTGTACATCCCCAAAAGAAATCTATACTACTATTTTTTTAAAAAAATCTTTCAAAGATATTTTCTATACTCAAGCAATATTACTGTCCACCACCATCTTAAAAAGAAAATCTACACTGTTCTATATCTTGATATATTTCACTTGTTAGACTTTGGAGATCATTCAAAATTAGTACATAAAGAGTTTCCTCATTTTTTATAGCTACATATTTATCTTTATGAATGTAGATTAACTTACTTACTTAGCCAGTCTTCAATACTAGAATATTTCCCATTGTGCATATGTGAGAAATTTTGTACTTATTTACATCCATTTCAGGATACACCTGTGTGAGTAGAGCAAATTCCTAGATCCAGAATTTGTGGATCAAAATTTGTGTGTACACCTAATTTTTAAAGATATTAACAATTTTCTCTTACAACTATTGCTTCAATTTATTAGCATCACAAATATTGACAGACTATATCTCTTTGAGGATACATAATCAATATTTCTTACCATTCTTCTCATATACCTGTAGAAAAATTATGTATAGTTGAAAAAAGTATGACAATAAGTTAAATGAGGAGAGAAGGAGGGGGTGAGAGAGAAAGGGGGAATTTGAATAAAAATATACATATAATCCTTATTAAATAAAATAAAAATGTCTTCTGAGAGACTCAACTTCTGATGGAGTGACAAGTTTGAATCATTAAATTACAACAGGTAGCTAACAATTGATGTTCAATAAATATATAACAATAAATATAAATAATAGAATACATTTTATAACAATAATTGCTTTTAGTTTGATGAACTTGTGGAAAAAGAAACAAAATCAAATAGGTAAAAAGAATTATCTGAAAAAAAAACTTATTTTATTTTTGAAAATGAAATGAATAAGTGGAATTCCATCATTATATAGGAATTGCAGTATCAGGTGATGTTGTGCATGTCTATAATCTCAGCCAAGGCAAGAGGACTGCAAGTTAGAAGCCAGCCTCAGCAACTTGGTAAGACACTGTTTAAAATAAAAAAGGGTTGAGGATGTAGCTCAGTAGTGGAGCACCATTGGATTCAATACCCAGTGCTAGGAAAAACAAAATTACAATTAATAGTATAGATCCGGGTCCAATGTGATATTAATAAAAATAATGTATTTATTCATTGAAACCACTTATGAGCACCTATTATTAGGTGCAAGTAGAAAGACAATTATAAAGATAAAATAAAAATAAAAGATATCAGATAGTGCTATATGCTCTCTTGATGTAATGACAATTCTCCAGTTCTATGTAATGTCACTAATAAGATTGTGCTGTCTCTAGGGAAGAAGCTACCTCTTTTAACTTTGTATTTGCTTAATTAATAGAAAAAAATGCTTAATTTGTTATTTACTAAGTACCTTTTTAATAAATATCATGTTCGTTATGATGATGACTGAGCCACTCTCAATTCTAAGGATGTCTACAGCTTCTCTGGTAGAAAGGAAGATGCCATCTGCTGTGGTCTCAGGTCACCTACCTCTTGATACTAAGATATCTTTCCAAGTAGTGCAGACAGTTTTGACATATATTTTGACATATATGAGCCTCTCCTCTCCCAGCAGAACAGAAATGTTCTTGAACTAACTTCAGAATGAACATTATGATGGTAGAAAGTCAGTGGGGGAGCTCAAGTGACACATCTTGGAAGATACAGGGCTTTTGCCACCATGTGCTCTTATCCTGCCTTTTCTTCTCTTCCAGCCTATACAAGCCTTGCCACTGACTCCTGGTCTCTGCTTAAGGTTTGTGAAGCAACTCAGACATCTATGGTATAAATTTTGATTTTTGCCTACCTTAGGTTTTATTTCAGATATTGCTTACTCTTTTTCCAATAATAGCCTGATAATACCATCAACTGTCATGCACATCTGATTAATTTAACAATAGGGCTTAATCAAAGGGTCTGCCCTGTATCTCTCTCTTAAAGGAATTTGTTCTCACTCATTTTTGTATTTCCAGAGTTCAGTCTAGTGCCCAGTGCCTGTTACACTCCATTTCCTAATTGTGAATAGTGTGCATCACTATTAAATTTTAACCTATTTTGATATCAGAGCTTATTTCATACTGAATTAACAATGATGATGATAATAGATACATGTACTTGTGCACAGAGCATAATTTTTGTATTCTTTTTGCTCATCTTGCTCTTTCAAAACCAGTATTAAAGACATAAGTAGGTTACTTGTTTACTCATTTATTCATTTATCAAGTGCTGAATTCAAAGTTTTTTGTAGGCATATTGTGGCAACCGGAGTAAAAAATAAAGAAAAATATATAGATATTATGCTCAAAGAGCTTGCAGTGTATAGGAAAACTATAATAAAACCTGGTAAATGTGATAAACCTGCTATGGGAACATGGAAGAGAATCATCTAGCTTCTTCCAGATGATACTTTCCAGACAAACTATCACATTATAATTATTTTAAGTCATGAGCAGTCAGGTGGTCAAAGAGACAGGGGCTTTGAGAGAGGGATGAAAGAGGTATATGAAGAAAATTCAACTAGAAGTAACAGTTATGTCAAGGACAGGAGAATCTGATGCCATTGTGAAGCCAAAAGTTGTTGGAGAGCAGAGAATGGCAGATTCTATATCTCAGGACATTGAGATTGGAAAGAAAGGCAGAAGGTACTTTCTGACAGTTCTCACAAATGAAATAGTCTGGATGACTACAAGCAGAGGAGAACATTCTAGAGAGCTGCTCTGGCAGTATTGTGTAGGATGGAGCAAAGTGAACATGCATAAGAGGGACATTGTGTCCAAAGACACCAAGAATGAGGAGCTCAGTTGACCAGACTGGTGTGTTAAAATACTGCATATTCACATTCAAAACAGTCATTTAAAGGACACAGGAAATAAGGGGGACACCCAGGTGTATTCATGAAACTATTTCATAGTGGAGAATGAAGTTTTGAAAACTGATGGTTACATGTATGAGGATTAGAGTTCAGAGACCAATTATTATGTATCACATTTATTATAAGTTCAGGGCAGTCAAAATATTCTATTTTCCTGAAGTTTATAAAAACCTACTGGTAGTTTGAAAATGAGAATCCATTTGGATTATCTGACTGGAGATAAGACTTCAATGGTGTTTTAGTATCATGCGCTACTTTACTGACTCTACAAAAGGGAATTACAATTAATTGGATTATGTTGGTCTCCACATGCTGACTGTAAGAAAAGAAAGTATAAAAGTGTAACTATTGCAAACAGGTCATATCTATCATCAACCATGGGATTTGCTTTTTTACTTACCAATAAGATTAATTTCTTCCTTACAATCTTCCAATTTGAAGTCATTTTAATTATAGAGTTTAGAAAATTCAAAGGAAAAGGCAAACCTACTTTAAATGTATTATTAATAATTGACCTCATTTTTCTTCATCTTTATGATGGGAGGAAATAAATGGATATCTTGTTTATTGTTTGGAAGATTTTTACTTGCATAAAATCTCTTTGCAACCTTTCCTCAATCTCAACCTAATTAAAATAATTTTAAAACTGTATTTCTATAAAGTTCTTAACTCAGAGCTATGTTTATGAGGAGTCACAAAGATGTGGACTCTGCTTTCAAGGAACTTAACATCTAGAAAATAATTAGGCCTGCAAACCCTAAATGTTATTGTGTGTCTAATGAAATGTTATAGAAAGGTATGAATTACTAGGAAACAGTAATATTCTCAGGTGCTGTTCCAAGTGTCTCACATAAATTCATTCATTTTATCTTCACATCAATATACGCTATAGGTACTGTTATTAATTCAGTTTTACTGATGTGAAACATAGGTCCAGAGATTAAGCACCTTTTTCAGATTTATTCAGGTATTTAGTGGCAAAGTCCAGGCAATCTGGCTTCCCCTATGCTGTGGTTTGAATTTTTGTCCCTACAGAATTCATATTCAAATTTAATAGCCACTGTAAGTATTAAGAGATGGGATCCTCAGGAGGTGATTAAACTAGGAGGTTTCCACTCTTATAAGTGGGATTGATGACATTACAAAAGGGCACATTTGGTCCCTTCTTGCTCCTTCTTTGCCCTTCTGAATTCTGCCATATGATGATGCAGCAAAGAGCCCTTCTCCAGATATTGGCACCTTCATATTGAACTTCCCAGCCTACAGAATTGTGAGCCAATACATCTCAGTTCACTTTAAATAAGCCAGTCTGTGGTATTCTATTATAGCAGCACAAAATGAACCAAGACAATCTGAAACTTTAATCTGCTACCACAAAGTGTAGACGGCTTCATTCTGACAGTGGTGACAGATGATGAAGCTTCTTCCAGGCAAGATCAATGAAGAATGAATAGGATTTTGATGGACTGAGATGGATGAGGAAGGATGTTCTAAACCAGTGTTATTCAAATGTAGTCCAAGGACCAGCTATAACAGCATTACATAGGATATTATTTGCAATGAAAACGATCAAGACCTACCTCAGACCTACTGAATCAGAATCTTGGGGAGCATCAGTGGTCTGATTTAATAAGTCCTCAAGGTAGATTTTTTTTTTTTAATTTTTATTGTTGGCTGTTCAAAACATTACATAGTTCTTGATATATCATATTTCACACTTTGATTCAAGTGGGTTATGAGCTCCCATTTTTACCCCATATACAGATTGCAGAATCACATCAGTTACACATCCATTGATTTACATATTGCCATACTAGTGTCTGCTGTGTTCTGCTGCCTTTCCTATCCTCTACTATCCCCCCTCCCCTCCCCTCCCCTCCCCTCTTCTCTCTCTGCCCCCTCTACTGACATTCATTTGTCCCCCTTGTATTATTTTTCCCTTTCCCCTCACTTCCTCTTGTATGTACTTTTGTATAACTCTGAGGGTCTCCTTCCATTTCCATGCAATTTCCCTTCTCTCTCCCTTTCCCTCCCACCTCTCATCCCTGTTTAATGTTAATCTTCTTCTCATGCTCTTCGACCCTACTCTGTTCTTAGTTACTCTCCTTATATCAAAGAAGACATTTGGCATTTGTTTTTTAGGGATTGGCTAGCTTCACTTAGCATAATCTGCTCTAATGCCATCCATTTCCCTGTAAATTCTATGATTTTGTCATTTTTTAATGCAGAGTAATACTCCATTGTGTATAAATGCCACTTTTTTTTATCCATTCATCTATTGAAGGGCATCTAGGTTGGTTCCACAGTCTTGCTATTGTGAATTGTGCTGCTATGAACATCGATGTAGCAGTGTCCCTGTAGCATGCTCTTTTTAGGTCTTTAGGGAATAGACCGAGAAGGGGAATAGCTGGGTCAAATGGTGGCTCCATTCCCAGCTTTCCAAGAAATCTCCATACTGCTTTCCAAATTGGCTGCACCAATTTGCAGTCCCATCAAGGTAGATTTTGATGCATGATAAAGTCTAGAAATGGATCAAATTTTGATTATTGGCAAGAGGCCTCTTTATAGCTTGAGCCAAGGTGGGTTGTGAAATGTAATAAAAACTTAATTTGGGGGCCATTTAAAACCCTTAATTGCTATCACAAGAGATTAAATATTCTCCTTTAGATAGGATAGAACCATCAAAAGTGTGAGTGGGGAAAATAATAACATCCAGACTGTATTTTATGGAGATAAGTCTGTTTGAAATACAAAGATGCTTTTGAGAGGTGAGAAGGTAGAATATGCAAATTAGCGAGGAAGCTATTGCAACAGTTCAGGCAAAACACCATGAAGGCCAGAGCTAAGTAGTGTTTGTAGAAATTCAGAATAGAATCTGAGTGTGTGAGGAGTGTTAAAAAGAGGAGAATCAAATAAAACTTTTACTTTGTAGCTAGAAGATGTTGATGCAGATAAGATTTTAGATAATTTGAGAAAATTATTTAAAATTTTTATTTTGCTCAATTTGTTTCTGACATGTAGCCATCTAGGGTAATGAGTTTGGTTTGGCGATGCTGTTGATACTTTTATGTAGTAATGTCATGCAAACATTTGGAAATTTGAGAATGGAGCTTAGTAAAGGGATAAAGATTCCACTGATGAACTTGAAAATTATCAGGATAGAAGTGAAAGCTGAATAATGATGATGATGATGATGATGATAATAATAATAACATCAATTGATGACAATTACAACAACAATAACAACAAAAACCATCAATGCCTATCCTGTGTCAGTCATTGTGAAAGGCACTTTACATACACAAACACACTTAACTTACATAGAAAGCGAGCAAGATACTTGCTATTTTCACATTTATAGTGAGAATCTCAGGGCCAGAGAAATTAAGTAACTAGTTCAAATGTATAAAGAAAGTCAATGTCACAGCTAAGTTTCTAACACTGATCTCATTTCCAAACTATTTTGAGAAACTACCTATGTTGACTAGGAAGGAAAATAGTCATAGGGAAACATATGAGATAAAAAAGACAAAAAGGAACATTTCAATTCATGTCCTAGAATTTAGAACAATTTTTACATGAGCTTTTAAAGCAAATATAATATCTGGAATATGATATTAAAGAAATATTTAACAAGAAACACGAATCCTTACGTTAATATTTACAATGGTCAGCATCTAAGCAAGTCAGCCAACAAGGTAAATTTCACTATAGTCTATGTCTATAGAGTGACATTAGTCTTAAGTTCACTGAACAAGTTATACGTTTTCTGTGATTTGAAATATCTACACAGAAGAACACAGCACACTGTTAATCTGAGTTCTTTATGTGTTGCAATTAATAACAATTTCTATGTGTGGTTTTTGTCTGCTTTTTTTTTTTTTTTTGTACTGGTGATTTAATCCAGGGGAACCCGGACCTTTTTTATTTATGATTATTTTTTGAGACAGGGTCTCACTAAGCTGTCTAGGGCCTCACTAATTGCTAAGGCTGGTCTCAAACTTGCGATCCTCCTGCCTCACCACCGTTAGTCCCAGGGATTGTAGGCATCTGCCATTGTGCCTGACTCTATGGTGTAATTTTTGTGGGTTAAAACATACCTGAAGTTGAGAGGAATGAAACACATGAATTAATTGGTATTTCCCAGGTCCAGCAGATGTATCTAAACAATCAAGTTGATATACTAGTTTGCAAGCAAATTGGAATCCTGATAGGTCAAGTACAGATAAACTTGTCTGGCTTATAATTCTCTTAGTCCAAAATGTTTAGGAAGGTGGTACTAAACTATGAATCTTGGTTGAAGGCACAAAATGATCTTAAGAACATTATATTTTAATTTTCTGTAAATCTAAGTTACATTTCATTCAACGAAAGAGCTATTTTTAATTGGTAGAACAGCCATACATTAATTTGAATGTGTGATAAGGCACTTGAATAAAACTCCACAGTACATATCATTTATCGATTGCATTTATATACCTAACACACCTTTGTCTTATATTTTAAAGAATAAGTCTTCCAATTCAATCATTTCAGGGCTTTACTTTATGGCCACAATCTGCCATTTCATCCTGAAATTCCATCTCACTCTGAGCATCTGCTGTCTTTAAACTGATATACTCACTGTTCCCAATCAAGAACTTACTTTGCAACCATCCTTTGGTTCTTGGTCACACTTGACCTAAACATTTTTTTGTTTTATTTTTAAATTTCGATTGTATTAGCAGGAATATGTAATGGGAGGCTACCAATTCTTTAAAGCCCAAAGGAAGTGTTCACATTTCAGGAATCCTGCCTAGAGCAAACCAATTTTCCTTGATCTCACTTTCCTGTGAACAGGAACATCTATTGCCTATGGCACTAATTTGGGGATTAAACATTAACAATCATGGCATTCTTGCATTGTTTCCTTCTGCCTTTGCTCTCCTGCACATATTTCTCATTGGTTTGATCTAGTTGGGAGCAGTTTTGCAAGGGGACCTTAGTCTGCAGTGAATACAGTTCAGATTCTAGGCACTGAGCAGGGCAGAGAATGGTTATGGAGTAGGGAGGAAACAGAAAATTACCAGTATATCCATCCAATATTGTGTCATTTGAAACTTGGAAGTCCAATTGCCCAGAGTACTATTTCAAATCCCACAGGATAGTATAACTTGATTTTGAATTTTGTAGAAACTTTCTGGATAGTTATGGAAGGGACAAAAATCTTTTGTCTGAGGCCATCCCTAACATCCTTAATCCCATAAAGAAACACATGTACATGCATTTATTTCAATGTGTAATTATTGACATAAACACAGCTGCTCTCTATGTTAAAGGAACATTAAACTCACAAAAGCATGGAAATTCCTACTTAGAGCGTCTACTCCATTCTTAACATGCCTTGTTGTTCCCAGATGCTGCATGTATTTTTGTGCCATTTAAAAGGTTGATGTACAAAAGCAAAAAGGTGGTAGAAAAATTAACCAGAGAGAGGATTGAGCCAGTAGAATTGTCCTATTCTTAAATTTCATTATGCACTAATCTCCATAATGTCTAGGCACAACAAAACAAATTAAGAATTAAAGAAGAGATAATTTGACTGTGGATTTCTGAATTTGGGGGCAGGAAAGCTACACATGTAAAGATACACAAGACACGTACAGCCAAAACAGAATACTGAAATTGTGTAGTTTATGTAAAACTTAAAATAAATAGAGATTTACACTTCCCTTTAGATCCAGAAATACATGAAAAGTTGCAAGGCAGCCCACAACAAAGCAATTGACAAGAAAGATAGCATCTGCTTTTCTGTCTATTCAAGCTGAAGTTTTTCATTCTAAATGCAAGCAATGCTTCCCAAGTTAACATAATTAACTCATGACAATCCTGAAACATCATAATATAAGATACAGATGGAAATTCAAAGCTTTAAAAATGTCAGCTAACTGCATCAGGATTATCACTTTTTTTTAAGTGAACAAACCATAATGCTAATTAAAACAGGTGTTTTTATTTCAAACCCTTTTGCATATTATGAAATTACAACCAGGGTTATTTATTTATTAGTCTGCTGTGAAACATACATCTTAGAGAAAAGGGGATCTGTGAAAACAACAAAGTAAAAAGATAAAAAGAATGACACTCAGCACTGCTTTCTGACACAATAGAGGACCAATTGTTCAATTAGTTAGTAATTTCTGTGTGACTACTTGACAGAATCTACTAATTGTTAATCTTCCACTAACTATTGCTTTACATAATTAATTATATTCAAATAAAAACAACAAAGACATGTGGGCCAGTTGCCCTTTTGAGAATTTTTTTTTTCCAAACTGATTCTGCTTACCAACAATATTTCTGGAATGAAAAAGATATTAATCTCATAGGAGAAAACATATAAAAATGTTAGCACATTCTGCCTTTTACCTTGCTTATTGAGCAAAACCTCCCCCAACCTGCCTCACCCCACAAAGGACAATAGCAACAAAATTACCCTAGAGCTACTGACTGCTTTACACAAATCCAGCCTTGAAACAATTCATAACAATCAAAGTTCTTTGAGTTGAGATCTTTCATATTAATTTAGAATTGCATAAAATTCAAAGTAACCCGTCCAGAGGTCAAGCATCATTCATCATTAGTTGAAGTGACATTTTCAACCCTTCATATTGCAGCTGCTAAAAGGGGAGGGGGGAAAGGTATTCTTTAGGAAGAAAAAAACAAGACAGAGAGTACAATCCTTGTTCTATCTACCAAAGAGAAAACAAGGTGCCTCTATGTCAGCATGATAATATGCTTAAATTTGGTGATGTCATTCTTCCCTAACCTCAGAGTCACTAAGCACATGGCAGCTGCATTCCTCCACTTAGGAGTTCTGGTGGCCATCAGTATTAACCATTTTAGATGTAAATGAAGTCCTTCAGTGGGGTGGAGAACATAGCTTTGTGAACTATGATTTATGTCGGAATCCTATCTTGTTTTTGAGAGATTGCAACTTGTTAACAAGGCTGCCCTTGTTCTTGTGGCATCCTCCAGGCATAAAAAATTCTGGGAAGCTGAGTATGATCACTTCTGAAACTGCAAAACAGCATTCCAAGGCTTTGCAGCAGACACACTGGCCAAATTAGTCCTCTGAAACTTTGCAGTTCACAAATGAAAGATCTCTCTTTCACTTTTGCGGAATGCTTTCTTTTCTCTGAAACATTAAGGTCAGGACAGGAAATGGTAGCTATTAAAATGAAAAAAAGCAATCAGAAAAAAATAGATAGCTGGTATTTAAATGACTAATCACTCACAAGGCTTTTGATAATGCATAGATGTTTGCAAAATCATAAGACATGTCTGGATTCTAAATTATCAGGGTTATTTGTTCTAGGAAGCAAAGTTTCTCTGGCAAATGTTCTAAGTCCAAAGATAACTATTATGAAATATAACAGTGAAGGAAGGGGATTTGGATGTTTCTACTAAGTAATAATCTGTTCTCTTTAAGGTGGCTTCTCAGATCCTGCCCCACCTCAGACAGTAAGATTTTGGTGCTAATTCTTCTCCCAACTTAAAGCAGTGTGATTGAAATGTATCTACAAGTAATTGTTTATGATGTCTGAGAAAGCCATTTTCCAAATATTTGCAACAATTAAAACTAAAAATGACTGATGTTTCTTTGGGGAGAACAAAGTAATTTCAAGGAATCTTCCATTGACAGCTTATATGGGTATGAATTATGTATATAGTTCTAATTCTGTTGTATTATGTGAAAACTAACATAATTTAGTTTTTTTATCTGCAATGACTTTCTAAATATTATTTAACCATTGAATCTTCTCTGTTTGACCAGAATAATACCCATTCAAGAGAGGCAAGGGGAGTAAATAATAGCACAGGATGGAGGAAGATAGGATCGCAGCTTCTTTGGCTTCTCAAACATGTGGTCAGAACCTGCAGTAGTCCAGTTTTTAGACTTGACTCTGAGGAGAGTATATACCTTTTTCTTGCATAAAAACCACATGGGATTTCTGGCACTGAAAATGTCTTTACAAAATAGAATTAGAGTTTGAATGTGAATGTCTTATATACAAGTTGATAAAAAAAAAAAAAACTGGGTTGTTCTCACAGAATGATTTAAGGATTGTTATAAATTGCTGAAATATTTCCCACTTTACTTTTAATTACTCTGATATGGGCTGAGTGCACACAGAGATCAAACTGGGGTGTTAAAGAGGTAATTAGCTGGATAATTTAAGAAATTATTTTTACTAAGCTATTAAACCAATTGAAGCCAATATAATAACAGATAATGTTGAGATAGTGTATCATAACAGAACACTCACATTTAGTATCTCATTTAATCTTCCCAACAATCTGGAAAAAAGCTGTTTGTGCATATTCTCTACATCTTAGAGGACAATAACTAGAGGGTTAATGAAATAACTACACAAGTACTACAAGTAAGATAAATAAGATTTAAGACAAGGTTTTGAGTCAATGCTCTTCTTATTGTGTCATTTTAACATCATTGCTACATTTTAACTGGGCTTTCAATTTTAATTGGTAAACTATGTCTAAGTTGAACCATGAAAAAAAGGATCCAAGGAATAAAAAAATATAAAACCATTTTAAGTTCAAAACACAGTTTGTTTGAAAGACACCAGTGAATGCTTTCAAGGTAGGTCTCTATTGTCTCCCTGTAGCACATAGATTCTATCGTTTTATCCTGGAAGTCAAATGCTCTTTGTGCTAAACATCCTGACTCTGCTTGATGGTGGCACAACTTGGCATGACTGTAGATTGGGATCAACCCCACCTCCACCCCTGCCTACCATGCCTGTCCTCCTTCCAATTTTGAGCTCCAAGTAGCTCATTGTGAACTATGTCATATAGTTCTTATTCCTGTGCAGGGCAACTTGTTGACTTGGGTATATAAAGTGCTAATTATGCACCAGTACCATGGAAGAGAATGCCGCACGGAAAGTGCTTTCATGGGAGCAGTCAGCATGCAGCCAAGGTGAATAGAGTAAGCAAAAGCTGAGAGTCAGGACTCCTCCCATCAAGACCTGCCTCTATCACTATTAGTCTCATTTGTCAAATTGCTGTGAGTAACTATTGAAGAATTAGGAGCTAAATAACTACAAAAAATATTTTGCTATAAAAGTCATTGTCATTACTCCAGTTTTGTCTTCATGAGAAAAGAGCTGAAGATGGTAGAACATTTAGGAGAAAGTGGAGTAGAGTTTGTAGGACATAAGCTATGAATTTGAGAATTGAAGTTACCTGAATGTCATTATTTAGTTGAAGCAGAATCTATTCTAGTTCTGTGGAGTTTAGTAGGGTATACAAACCTTTGTGTAACTAATGATAATCAGAACTAACATATTGAATCCTTACCTTCAGTAAGAATTTATCTGGGAACCTCTTAATAGATACCTAGATGTAATACTTTCTCTGAAAGGGCATTTTAAATTTAAATTGGCAAAATACTGGTGATCATAAGTTTGAATTTCGTAACTGTGTGATGTCTTACTGAGAAACTGAAGTAAAACTGCAGTTGATGATAAACACTGGAAAACTGAGGCAGAGAGAATCCTCTAGGTGGATTTAAAATAACTGGGAGGCTATTTCTGCTTGAAGAACAATGTATATGAATATAGACGACTAGGTCTATATATCCAATTTAATCCCAGTTACCTGTGATAGCTTGGAAGAGTCCAAAATGGAGGATATTGGAAAATTCCAGTCCAACTTTTCAATTAGAAGAGGATAAAAACAAGAGAAATGACTAGGCTCAGAAAAGTTGGTCCCTCCAACTGCTGGAATAACCCTCTTGCACTTGAGTCTGATATCTGTGGCTGTCTTCAGTCTAACCTTAAATGCTAAATCTTGTAAGCAATGCAACCGCTACTTTGAGAGATTATTTTGTAGTCTAATGGATCTCATTGTCAGGAAATGGTTTTTGATATTCAGCCAAAATCAAGATTTCCAGAAACAAGTTTTATTTGCACATTTCCCTCCTTTAATATTTATGGCTAATGTAGATATTTCATTTATGGGCTTCTTTTTTAAAGCTTCAAATTGGTAGATGAGGAAAAGAAGGAGAGGAGTTTGTTCTTCATTTCCTTAGAATTGCTTTCTTTTCCCCTAAGTGTTTGTAGTAAAGTTAACTACTAATATGGATGACTCTCTTTTCATCAAGAACATGACAAATCTTTACAAGGAGAAGCAGCACAGATAGGTGGGAATATTTGAACAGTACCTTGTAAGAGCTGCTGCTGGAAGTTCACCAAACAAACTAAGTCTGTAAGAAGACTACTTCAGTTTCAACAGCTTTAAGATTCTTTGTATTGCCATCATTCATTGGTAACTGGGGAGTTTTTACAGCCTTTCAAATCTTAGAGCCCTTTCAATCATTAGATGCCTTAAAGGGACAGGAGGCCTTAAAATGTGCTCCCAATCTCCCTAGTTGAAAAAGATACATAGACAGAGGGGGAAAAGTCAAACAACAATACAAGAAGCATTAATGCAAAGAACAGTGGGGTCTCTCCCTAATTTGACTTTCTCTACAGGTGGCCTGCAGCTGCGTCCAAACAGGTTACTCCATTGCCTTCCCATGAGCACTACAACAAAGTGCTATCTGTATTCACAAGAATACATTTAGTGGCATAGACTGATTCAGGTCTAAAAATAAGAAAAAAGCATTTTTCCTGCATAGCCTGAGGTAACTGTGCACCAGCAGAAGACAGTAGCACTCTTGTCTCCCTGGCTGTGCCTGAACATAAAGGAATCAGAAACCTACTTCACATGACTCAAGGAGGCCCAGGGCCAGCAAGGAGTTGATTCATTCTATTTACATCCTTGTGAACCCCATTGACTACATACAGCAGCCGCGCAGGCAAAATCAATAAGGAATATTCCATTTTCAATTGACTTCAAGGTAAACTATACATATAGATTCCTGAGATTGATATACCTGTTTAAATCAGTATTTTATCATGCCGTGCAACATTAGGCTGAAATAGACAAAATTAGAGCATGCCTATTGGACCCCTTCCTTAGCCTAAGAAGAGGTATATGTATGTGGTTATTTGCTAGTGATAGACAAAGAGAAGTCAGAAAAATGCTTGCATTGTTTTGATAACATCTCGAAAACTGATTTCTGATTAATTTCTGATTTATGTATTACTTAAATAGTTTTTGAAATGATTTTCCAATAATGTTGCTTTCTGCACATAACTTTCACATGTGAAGCAGTGTGGCATGCCTGTGGAAAGTTTTTCTTCTTTCTTTCCCCCACCCATCTTCTTTACCCCACTTTGCCTCTTATCTTTGGTGCATGTATTCATATTTTTCTTTTTTTTTTTAATTTTTTATTGTGGGTTGTTCAAAACATTACAAATTTCTTGACATATCATATTCCACACTTTGATTCAAGTGGGTTATGAACTCCCACCTTCACCCCATACCCAGATTGCAGAATCACATCAGTTACACATCCATTGATTTACAAATTGCCATACTTCATATTTTTCATTTCATGGAATCTTGATTCTTCCCCTATTCATCAGGCTGATTTGGAAGCAAGTCACTGAGGGGTACTCCCACTACCACCTCTGGTCCTTGTCATAAGGAGTTTCCCTGGAAGCTCTCCATGGAACATAGTTGCGTTTCCATTCCAGGGCCAAGCAAGATGTCTCTGAGATGTGCATAATCCTTACTGACCAAAGAAGTGTGAATCTCCACTCTCCTTTTAAGTCTGAGGAATGATTTTATTTGTTCAATTGCTCCTCTCTGGAATTGTCTTTTTTAAAAAACTTTTTGATGGCTCTGACTTTTCCCGTCCAGTTAGAAAGACATACAATGTTATTTTTGTAATGTGGACATGACAACCATTAGCAAAACTTTTTTCTACTTTGGATATCCAGGTGGTTTCAATTTCTTTCCTCACTTCTCTTTAAACCTCTACCTATATTGTTTTATGAAGATATATTATTTAAGAATACCTCATAATAACATATTTTTGCTGATGCATGCCAGAGGAAGAGAGAGAGAGAGAGAGAGAGAGAGAGAGAGAGAGAGAGAGAGAGAGAGAGACATTAGCTGATTTGCTTTTTGAATTCAATAAGAGGAAAAGAGAATGCATTTAATAATGATTAATGAATGCCTTACTGTTAAATGTTATATGAGAAAAATAAATTGGAATATATATTTATAAAAGGGCAAGATAAGTGTCCAGTAGTCACTGTTCATTGTTAAGTGAGGAACATAACTGGGACTGGGGTAAGATTAAAAAGTCATTCTCAGAGAAAGTCATAAACAATTGACTAGCTATAGAAAAGAAATAGATCCAAGTTAAGCTACATAATAGTTTTCTTATTTTAAGTGAGGCACATTTAATAGAATGCAGTTTGAAATGCAGCTTTGAAGAATTAGAATAGAAAACTTTAAATCCTCCATCCAACAAAATTTTAAGTACTGGGTAAAATAAAAAATGCTCACTTATATTCTTATGGTTGGAATATGAAGGGCAAATGTTTGCTAATGGAAAGGTGAAAGTCTCTAAGCACTTCACCAGAAAAAGCATAGAGCTCAAGGTTTTGATCATCAAGCCCTGTAGGTAGGCAGACAATTCCCTCTTGTGTTTGAAAATGTGACATTTATTTGATTACTAATGAATGCTCATTTTAAAGTCTATGAATATTAGCTACAGCAAAGAAATAGCAGTTACCTTTTTAATTTATTCTATTGGTCTTTACTTTTTATTGTGCCAACTCCTATCTTCCCTTCTAAAAACCTCGCATAATCAAGAAAGATTGGTTTTGAAGAGATAGCAATGTAGGGTGTTATAAGACATTATAGCTCTTGAAATTTAAAAAAAAAATGTAAACCACAACATTTAAAAATAAAGGTTAAGGGCTGGGATTGTAGCTCAGCAGCAGAACGCTCACTTAGCACGTGCGAGGCCCTGGGTTTGATCCTCAGCACCACATAAAAATAAACAAATAAAATAAAGGCATTGTGTCCAACTACACCTAAAAAATTGAATATTTTTAAAAAAGGAAAAATAAAGGTTAAAGCTTAAAAGGGAAATTGAATCACATTTGGAGAATAAGTCAGATAAGTTGTTGAGGTCCCTTCAGACTCAGCAGTTTTATTATTATAAGCTATGAAGGCCAGTCTAGGGCCTTTGATAGATATTAATGTTCTATAGCCAAACTTTGAAAACTACTGTTTTAGGATAAATGTGAGCAAACCATGGCCTGTGGACCAGATGAAGCTTGTGACATCTGTACATAATGTATTTTTAAAATCAGGTCATATTTTAAATACGACATGCTTCAAGGTATGCCATTCATACCACTCACATGATTAAAATGTTTTGTATTGCATTTCTTTAATTCTAAAAACATTAGTTTATAATAAAGATGATATAATGGAAAATAAATATACATTAGTGCAGGTGTTTCTTTTGCCCAAGATCAGCTGTCCATCCACAAAAAAATATCTAAAATGCTATAGTCATCAGTACCAGTATAGAAAAGAATTTTAAAGCCCAGTATTTCTGGCAATTAGTCTAATATATTTTATGGCACTCTAAGCTCCTCCAAGGCAGTGGGCAATTTCAATGTAATGGTTAAATGAGATGAGGTTTGTAAAACTAATTTAAAGCAGTAAAGAACTATACAAAGTGGTAGTCATGGTTATGATACTAGTAGTAGAAGTAGGTGTTTAATAAATATTTGTTGGATGAATTAAATGTTGGCTCCATTCTGAATTATGATTTTTAAGGAATTTAACTGCTAAGAAGAATATCCTGCAGATAAAATATCTGATTTGGATATGAAGGCCTACTGAGTTGCATATGATATGAATACACCACTGGTTATGCAATGCTTGGAATTCCAAGTGGGAGTTTTACTTGTGGAAGAAGTACAGTATGTGGCCCTGTGACTAGAAGATAATAGGAACTATTGAAGATGGAGATTTTTCCACTTGGTCCTGGGCATGGAATCAAAATCTAAGTTTAACTTGGTGATATTTAAAAATGCATAACATGCAAAAGTCTGTAATCATTCTGTTTCTCAGCTAGTGAAAATAGAAGTCTACAGCATAGTATGTGTCAATTTTGAAAATATAGCCAAATCAGGCCGACAAGAAAAATTTTAAGTAAATAACTTCATCCATGTGTTTAGTACCATCCATGACTCTATGCCAAATTCACTTCAAGTTCCCTTCTTCAGCAACTTCTTTTATAACATGTGCCTGCAGCTATTAACTATCTGAAGTGTTGATGAGGATAAGAAAGAAATTACTTTCATGGTTATGTTTCAGGGGGGCATTTGGAATTCAACAATATGTGACTGGAACAGCCTCAGCCAGAAATAATTTGTTCAGTAAAACACCTGAATTCTAAGCAAATAGTTTAGCCATTTAAACTTACTGGAGCAGATACATACATAAGAAATAGCAAAACCGAAAAGAGAGAGAGAGAAAGAGAGACGGACAGATAAAAAGAGAGAAAAATGATCCAAGTCACCCAGCAACAATAGAAAAGAGACTGAAAATAAATGATGAATTCTAAACTGCATGAAAATAGTGGATTTTAAATTTTTCATTTAAAATGTTTTCTGGTCTCTGAGGCATATTTTTCTGGTTTTGATATCGATAGCTTCATTTCTTTATCATTTATTTTTGGTTCGGATTGACAAATTTTCATTGAATTTTAGTTATCACAGAAATCATTTTTCCCTCCTAATAATGAAACATCCAAATGACTCAGACTCAAATTTATTTTTGTGAGAAATGTGCATTAATAGAAATTTACAGGTGCACATATCCTTCTCAAATACATTAGTCTCTGTTGGTAGAAAACTACTTAGTTTATGTGTCATCTATGCACAACAACATTGTTCGAATGTCCATGTTTTTTTAGGATTTTTTTCCCCACTTTTCCATGTGAACACCATCTAAATGTTTGGCATTCTATGAACAGATAAGTAAGCGTTCTTCTGTTCATGACTGATGTTTTGCTTTTAAGGAAGTATATAGGCCTCATTCCTCTTAAGACTCTTGAGGCCCCTTTGCAACCTAAAGCAAGGTCACTCCTCTCCCTTTCCTTCACTACCCAGTGTATTAGGATTTCTAACTCATACAGACAAGTTGCATGCTTCCAATCTATAATAAAATAAAATAAAACAAAACAAAACAAAACAAAATAAATGGAAATAAAACAAAACTTCTTTGTAAAGGGTTGAGTGCTCATTGCTGTGCTGAACCAGGCAGAGGGTGATGAGAGACACATGGTATGGCTGACCTTATTGAGTGGCTGCCCCAAGTGGGCTCCTAATTCTTTTCCCTTTGGCTACCTTCCAGATAATGGTGACTATCCATGCACCATAAGTCAGAAATCTTGGAATTTTGACATGACTTTTTCATTTAATGCAATCTAAAGTCTTTACATCCCTCCAGCAAGACTGAAGAACTTGTTTTAACTTTCATTATTTCATCATCTACTTTTTATACCATCTTTGACCAAGACTTTACCTGTATCTAAGTTTTTATTTTGTGCCTCACAAACTAGATTTCTCTGTTGTTTACACAGCTTCTTCAGATCTATTAGTTTAGATGTTCTTCGCTTGTCTTTTCTTCTTGAATTTCAGATAGTCCTTCTAAGATAATGTAGTTTATTCCTGAAATATGTTTTTATAACATCTGCTATGGTCTGAATGTGTTTTTAAAAATTCATGTGCTAGAAAGTTAATCCCCAGTGCAACAGTGTTGAGAAATGGGGCCTTTTGGGTGATGCTGAGGCCATGAGATTATCACCCTTATGAACAGATTTTTGTTTCTATAAAAAAGGGCTTGTTGGAATGAATTCACTCTTTCTTGCCTTCTACTTACCACCATGTTGGGGCAAAGCAAGAAGACTCTAAGGAAATGCCAGTGCCTTGATCTTGGTTCTCCCAGTTCCAGAACTGAGGGGAAATAAATTTTTATTCTTTAAGAATGTTCTCGGGCATTCTGTTAGAGTAGCACAAATGGACTCAGGCAATATCTTTTCAAGAGAGAATGTTGATATTAGACTCTTATATTTCTTCACTCGAGAATGTTTTTATTTTGTCTCAGATCTTAAAAAAATGGACATGTAGTAGTAGTTTGAGTGGTATGTTCTCTTGAAAGTAAATGCTATTTGCTTACCCAGTCTGTCTTTCTGTGCCATTTTAAAGTTAAATATTTCCCTTTGTGATTAAAGTCTTCTTTCCTCTCCCTCTCTCTTTTTTCTCTCTTGGACGAGGAAGAATAGGAGTGTTTTATTAGGCTAATTCAATGATATACCTATCAAGCTGGTGACTAACTTCTTGGGGTTTACTGGAGGAATTCTCATCATTGGTTTACTGTTTTCTTTTAGAAAAGCCATGTTGTTGCTTTTCCTTATCCACTGGATTCAAAGTAGACTTTGAATGTTCATCTATATTTTCATTAATATCCACAGGCTTGCGTACCCCATTTGAATCAAATATATGATATGTCAAGATCATTGTAATGTTTTGAGCAACTAATAAAAAAAAACTAAAAACAATAAAATTATAGTTACAAATAAAACAAATCCATAGGCTTGGATATATTATGTGTAATATACACCATAAATTATAATTTTAGCATAGTTCTTACCAAAAAATATCAATTAAGTATTTTTATCTCTTTATTATTATTCTTATATTTAAGCAACAACTAACAGTGATAATAAGAGAATTTCCAAATTATGTCATGTCTTTGAATTATAAATTAATTCTTTAAAAATCTGCTTTTTATTATTTATTCCATCAATATGCTTAGTAGAAATTGATTATTATGAGGAAAAGATGGGTGCTGGGAGGGGTAGGAAGAGGAAAAGAAAAGGTGAGGTCCTTTTAAATCAGTGAGTAATAAACTTGTAGTCATTTTTGAGAATAGTTAACATAGGACTGTGTATTTTGGGATAATGAATGTTTCTTAGTGGACTTCCTTAGAGGATCTGAGTCAATGATTACTTATCAAGGTTTTAGAGTTACAACATCACTTTAGTGAAGATAAACAGATACCCCTAAAAAGATTGCTTAAAAATGTTCTTGGAACTTTGAAAATATATTTTTTTTCTGAAGACATCTTGCATAATAAGCAGGTAAACATCGATGCATTCTATCTTGAGGGTTTTAGGGGTTTGGGAGATACTGAGTATTGAAACTGACAGTGCTCTACCACTGAACCTAATCCACGTCCCCACTCCTTTTTATGCTTTTATTTTGTGAGGTAGTGTTTCTATGTTGCTGAGGCTGGCTTTGAACTTGTGATCTTGCTTCAACCCCCCAAATTGCTGGGATTATAGGTGTGACCCACTGTACCCAGCTAACTCATTCTATATTGAACATGTATAAATCATTAATTAGCACAACCTCAGTTATTTAGAAGGGTAAAACAATATTCTAAAACATTTGATAATTCTAAGTGAATGTAAGATAACAGTTTCAGTTTCGGGTAAGAGTTAGAAACAAATGTCAGTTTATAAATAAGTAAATTATTTTCAGAGGTTATTACTTTGTTTAGGCAAACTGGATGGCTTTAGAAATGGTGGGTTTTATTTACGTAATTGTGATGCATTTAAAGCTAATTTCAAATGATTATCCTATAGGCTGATCCATACAACCCCTTGCCCCAGTAATATTTTAAAGACAGACTACAAGTTTTACCTATTAATGATTATCCAGTTTTAAATCTAAGGTGCCTCTTTTCTTATTGTCTGATTCCAGTACCCCTGTGTCTCTAGGATTGTTGTGACATTTACTGAAAGCTTTAACATTCTTTAAACAATTAAAAAATAAAATTTCTTGTTTCTGATATCAGCATCAAGTTTTGTTCACACAGACAATGAGAGTATAGGTTGAAAAGTTCCTGTTACTATACAGCAAATTGGGTGGTTCACTTCATACTGACTCAACCTAAAAGAATTTTATGCTACTGTGAGTTAAAACCATAGCATTCTTCCTTACATGAGTCCGTTTTCATTATAGGGACTGCATTTTAATCCTGGAAAAACTGGGTACCACACAATCCTGAGAACAGAGCAATATTTTCTCTTCCCTTAGAACAAAGTGAGGGTGGTTTTGGTAAAAACTGAGTGAGTATCTCTCTATTCCAGAAAACTAAAATGCTACCTCACCTTAAAAATACTTCTTTATATAAGAATTCATGCACAAAATCCTCAAGTTTATTTTCAATTTCAAGTTTAAGGGGCAGATCTTGGTTTGAGTATAAATTCCCCTGGAGAAGACAATACTTTAAAGATTTTTTACATTTTGTATCTTAATGTTTGTGAGTTTTAGATGCTCTTCTGGAAGTGTGTTTTAGAAGAGAAACAGATAAATAATTGTATGGGAAATATGATATCAGAGAATCTTAGGAGAAGGCATAGTAGGCAAGGTATTGAAGAAAATTTCTTCATGAGAGTCTCATCAGGAACCTCTCCAATATTCACACAAGCATGCTCTCCTTCATTTGACTAGCTTTAATTTAGCACCTACCATTGTCCAAGCAATGTTGAGCATTGAGGATGCAAAAAGGAACACAATATATTTTTTGTTGTAGGAGTCCTATTCCAGTGAAGGGGGCAGAAACCAGCAATCAAAATACATACTGACAAAGGTGTAAGAGAAGACTAATTCCACTGGAATTAACACTAAGTAAATTAGAAAGACTCCATTTACCTGTAAACAACTGTATTGGAGTTAGAATCTTTATTTATGGAAACATGAACATGATACTCATTCATGCATTTCGGATCCAAGCAGCCATTGCTGCCCTGACTCTACTGGCTCTGGGAATGGTTGAAGATCAGGTGCCAGCAAAGTTGAAAATATTTTAATATCTGGTCAAGTCAGCTGCTTTGACAGCCATTGATTTGCTGAATGTCAAATCGGTTCACTCTGAAATTTAATGGGTTTTAATAAGGTTGGGATGGTATAAATCTAAATAATGCTTAAATAAGTATTTACCAATTTAGCTTTTTATGTTTTGGTTGAATTGAAGGCATTTGTATTTCTAAATACAGATTTACATCATGAGCATGAAAGCAGCAGTGCTATTCATTTTATAGATTATAATATGTCTTGACACAATTCAGGGGATTTGAAGGTAGAGTTGACACTCCATCATTTGTTTGCACAGTTGTGTCTTTTCCTAAAACTGAACAACTTAAGCAGGGGGTGATTATAGATGTTAACTTTGACATTGCTGACATTTGTCACCTTGTGTCATAACCTTAACATTATTTAAGTGTATTTGTGGAAGGGCTTCCTGATTGTTCAAAGTGCAACCTAGAATTCTGAAATGTGCAGGCTTCTGTAACATTTGCTCCATCAGCAATCAACACATCAGATTTCCTTTGAGAGGTAAATATTATGTGTCATGTTCCATAGGCGAAAACATTAAGAACTTCTATGACATGGTCTTTGATAATTTTTTCCTATTTTTCCTTTGTTTTAGAGGTTACTTACATCAGAAACAAAATAGGCTGTGAATTTCTCTTTGTCCTTCATCAATCAAAGCTGATCAATTATAAGACCAGCAAAACTGGATCACAACTCCAAGCTACATGGTCATATTACACTCATATTATTACTAGAAGCCACATCTATATTCCAAACTGGGATACTATAACCCCTTTGTCATTTTCCAATAAAAAGACCATACCAAATAGGCCGAGCACACCGTAATTAGCAGCTGGCAGAGAAAGCTGTAAATCTGTATGAGTTCTGAACGATTTGCTTACATTGTTGCTTTGTTGACAAATGATGCTGTACATGTTAATGTTCCTGAAATGTCCCCATTGCACCTGACGTGCCAATAAATGCCAGCCAGCTGTATGAATTATGGAAATAAGATTTTTGTTTATGAAGGTATCCCAGACATTTATTTTACAGCATTCCTCTCGACAGATTTAATGTCTAGAGTTACATTGAGAAGATATTTGCTACCTGACATAATGGATAATGGAAACTTTAAAGGCTCTTTTTTCCTCCTTTTAATGATGAGATTAATACATCCACACACGCACACACATGTACACACATATATATGTATTTTAACGCTACCTTCTGACTTCATAATTTGCTCTTAATTTGTAAACAATACACAGTCCTGCTTAAGAGTCAAGTAATGTATCAGTTTCCAATTAAGACTATTAGGAGTCAAATATCTAGAATTATGTACTCATAATTTTCACTTACATTACAATCATTTTTAGGTGTATTTGTGAACAGCACATAAATATTTTGTGCAGATTATATTATTTTGTATTTGTTGATCTATTATTTATTGTTAGTTTAAAAAGCTTTACTTGTGGGTGTTTCTTTCATATATTTCAAGAGTATTCAAGATAAGGCTCTGTACATGTAAGTACACAGTAAATGGCTTTATTTTGATATACTTTAAAATAATATATGCTGTGGCTGAGGATCCCACAGACTACTCCACTGCTCACTGTACCATTTAAATCCCTTATTCAAAGAGATTTAATTAATACAGTATTATTAAAGAGCTCTCACAGGAGATAAAAAATTACCTGATCTTATAATCATAAAATCACCACTGGTTTTGAATCCTATAGACATAACAATAAAATAAATTATATCATACTCATGTAAAGGCATTTTGTTTTGAACCAGAATGAAATTTATAATTCCCATATGTGAACGCCAATTTCAGGTTTTAATCTTCAAAACATTTGTGCAATAGAGACTCACTGTCACCTTTAAATTTTTGCTACTTTGCCCAATGTCAAAACAGGGTTAGAAATTCTGATTGGGGGCTCTGGGGTTGTAGCTTAGTGGTAGTGTGCTTGCCTAGCATGTGTGACATACTGTGTTCGATTCTTAGCATCACAAACAAATAAATAAAATAAAGATCCATGAACAACTAAGAAATATTTCAAAAAGAAATTCTGATTTAGGGACATTAGATATATTTTTGTTTTTAGGTTCATCACTAAGGAATGGAGTGAATTGGTCCCTAAAACAGCTGGTAGGTAGACTGCTAAAAAGCCTTTGAGTTTGAACATTGAGTTAACAAAAATAATTTGCCATGTCTGGTGGCCTGCGTTTTAGGGAGGAGCTCAAGGAGTAGAGTTTGATTGGCTTTCAAAAGTGATTGGTGACAAGCTTTTTACCTGGAATAAATTGTTCAGCTGATTTTTACACATGTAGGTGAATGTGCTTTGCCTACAGAGATGTTTGTTGCCCCTACCCACATCTTCCAGATCTCCATGCTATCTAAAGTCTCAAGCGGCAGTATGGGAAACAAACAAACAAAAAAAAGCCCTCTTTAAGGAATTTTGAACAATGGTGCCTATGGGATGATTAACATATAAATAGGGAGGAAAGTCAAATCACCTTTGTGACCAAAGGCAATTCCCTTCAAATGTTTCTTTCCCCACAAAAGAATCTAGATGGCAAAAATGATGCTTAAATAAATGCTGGCTACAGCTCAATTCTTCTGATTCACATTGGCTACAATGGAAATGACACTTGCATTTATGTATTAACCATTTCACAGGTTTTGTGTAGAGTGAACTACACGGCGTATGCAGGCCCATTGTGTTCAAAGAGTTAAGTCTGCAGTTCCTGGCATAGCTGCTCCAGTCTGTATTTGCTCAAAAGAGGATTAGGGGTAATGTGCAGCAGAGGAACAAGTTAAGGAGACCTGGACTATATCTCGATCCTCAATATACCTGCACAATGGGACACACAGGGCTCCAGGCTCCACTCTCCAAGTTCTCTTTCACATGCATGGAATTCATTGAAACTAATGGGAAGGAAATTATAGTTGTCTCACAGGTCTCCTAACCATAGGTTTCTGTGTGGATAAATTTAACTTGTCAAGGTTTCTTACAGAATGATACAAGGAAAGTCAAATAGTCAAGTAAGAATAGCAGAAAAACCTAAAAGTATTCAATTCCTCCATTTCAGTTAAGTAAAACCAGATACATCATAGGCAAAGACCTGAGTTTTACTGGAGATATTCCAAAACGATACTATAGTTTTTTACTGAGTTGTGGAGATAAGCACACATAGATTAATAAATATCTGGAAAAACAAAGATATTTACTAATTATATGAGGGTATGGTTTTAAAAATGAATTATTTATAATAAACTTTTTTACATATTACGCTAGAATATACTAGGATATCAGGAAAAATAAAAGAGGGAATTACTGAATGATATTTGCCCCTCATTTAGAAAGAGTACATCATCCAGGAAATATTAAATTTAATAATATTTGAAACAGATATGGATATACCCTTTCGTTTTGGCAAAGTGATAAAAGAGTATCTTCAAACACCAATCCTTCTCCAGATAAAAATTATTAGAAATTTTATCCCAGCAACACTTGCAGATACTAATATCAGCCATTTATCTCATTTTACTTCTGTATTGGAACTCTATGAACTAGGAAATATTATTACTTTTACTTTATAGTTGAGGAAGCAGAGCCCTGAGGTGTTTGAACCTATTCAAGGCTGTGCCACTTTTATATAGCATGACTCACATTTACCCACAGGCACTGATTCCAGAAGCCACATTTTAAAGCACATATTGTTCTGGGCTTAGAAATGAAATGGAATGATTGTCCCTATCTTATTTAGGGAGTTAATATGCATGTTTTGGAAACTTTACTGAGAAATGGAAAACAAAGTCAAATGACTTTAGGAAATGGTTCCCCTGGATAGGAGAAGTTGGTAGCAAATACCATAAAGTAACTTTGTACAATGGGCTGGATGTGTAAGCACCAAATATGAATTTTTTGGAAATTTATAAGAATAATTATTTTTAGCTCCTTCATACTCATAATTTAGAACAAAACCCTGGATAAGATGACCACTTTTTAGTAGAATGTAAAGTATGAACTGAAAATGTGTATCTTTCAAATGACATTACCATATGTGATAGATACTCAATCCAGAGAAACAAAAGATATATGTATTAATTTCTAAGAGTTAATCATCTGAAATAGCAGCAAAAATGTCACTTCATAAAAAAATACACAGCTGTACATGGCATACATACAAACTTTCTTTTTGTCAACTAGTAAGAAAAATTTAATAATAATAAATATTCATTAAAAAATTTAGTAAAGGTCCAAATGACATGCTAGATTATGTTAGTAACCAAAAAAAAAAAAAAAAGAAAGAAAAAGGTACATGCCCTGTCTCCAAGTACCTGCAGTCTAGTGGAAAATACAGAAAATAAAGCGGAAACATTATAGAAAGTAAAATGTGGGATGAACCTTCCTATTCTAGAAGTACCTGTGACCAGGATTAAGATTTCTGAAGTGAGAGAAGACAGACACCAAGGGGATGCAAGGAAACTGAGGCCTTAAGTCCTTCATGCAAGAATATAGCATTCTTATGGAGAGGAGTGAGGAGCTTAAGTAGCTAATTCTAGAATCATTCCATTCCTAAACTCAAACAGCAGTTATAAAACTCCTATGGCAGAGTTGCAATCTCTAGGGACATGGTGGTGAATAAGAAAACTAAGATCTTTCACTTCATGCAGAAATACAGACAACTTGAACATGATAGTTTCATGTAGTAATGCCTACTATGCAGAACATAGAGGAAAAAAAGTATCACTACAAGTGAGGTTAATTTTTAATTTTATATGGAAGAAAAACAGAGATTTTTGTCTGTTAGCATTGGCCATCCATTCTGGAAAAAGGAGGTTGCAATATATCAAAGAATTGAACAGAAAGTGCTTTCTCTGAAGAAGGAGAAAGGGGAACATGCACATCTAAATGAGCCTAACAGCTGGGTGGGGGCTTTCATGTGAATCAAGGTCACGACAAGGCCGTGATGCTTCATGGAACAAGTACAAAATGGGTTTTAATCTTCTTATCTTCACTGCTGTGGAAAATCTCAATACATTCTGTATCTTAGAATCACATGATAAAGCACACCTCTCTACTAAAATCAGTCCAGCCATCACGTTATCAGTTTTGGTTTATTTTTAATAGACAAAATTATTTCCAAGATTTAGAACTTTTGTTTTTTACTAGCCCCTAAAGTCTTCTGGACAGGAATCATATCTTACTCATCTTTATATTCTATTACCATGTGTCTGGAATGTAATAACCATACAGTTAACATAGAAAGAGCGACTGCAGATTCAAGAAGCTTACCTTAGACCTAAACAGAGATAGAAAAAGAAAACATTGTGTATAGAGGCCAAGAGCACATTGACCCTAGATCCAATCGATCCTAGGTTTGAATTGGCTGTGCCACACACTCCTGGGCAAATCCACCTCACTGAGCCCAGTTTTCTTATCAGCACAACTGAGATAATAATGTTTACTTATTTGTGTTCTGTGATTATTAAATAAGATAATGTAACTGAAGCACACCACACAATGCCTGGAAAATAATAGATGTTCAAAAAGTGATACTAAGTCTTGAGTGTTGGGATAGTAAAAAGGCAAGTACTAGAAATTACTCAAACTAGTCTCCTTGGGAAAGTAAGAACAGATGCCTGGCTAGGCAGCAGAGTGAGTGCAGAGGAAGTGATTTCTTAGAATATAGATCAAATTTCTCTATCATTCAGTGACTAGTGACCACTCAAGTGGAGGTATATTTCAGGCAATGAAAATCAGAGTTCTAATGATATGTTGAAAGGTGGGAATTAAGGGATAAAAATGTGGGTTTGAGAATAATTTAATTGGAAGTGATGATTGAACTCTGCAAGTTTTTACGGAAAGAAGTGAGCAGAGAAGAGGCCCAAAGTTAAGTTTTTTCAAGCCTAGTGAAATAATGAAATGTTAATAGGAGAACTATTGATGAAGAACCAGCAAAAGTAACATTTAAGGCCTTTTTGCAGTTTTGGCTGAGTGTCTTGAATCCAGAAGTAGGTAGAAAAGACCATGGAAGAGATCAGATGGCTGAGGAAGACAGACTTTAATGTATATTTATTAAAGAGCATAGGAAGCATGTGCAAACCAAACAGCAGTGAGATTATACTGGGCAGGAAAGAACATGTTCCAGAATCATTTATTATTTAACACAGTATAGGTGATGTTTCTTTGTGGAAGAATTTCTGATGGGTGCCCAGGGTGTGTACAACCCAATCTAAACAGCTGGAAATCCAGATTTTACCTCCACTCACAAATGCAAATTGGGATGCAATGGACTACTCCATTTTAAAAACAGAAATTTTGATTTTTCTCCACCATTTAGAAAAAGGTAAATGACTTGAAAATGTAAGTACTTAGAACATTAAAGATGGCTTTTCCAGAATGTGATAAAGGGAAGAAAATCTAATGGATAGCTGGACATCAGTGGCCACTGGTGCCCCAGTGCTCCTGTCTGAAAGAGACTTTAAATCAACTAAAACATAATGAATGAAGTAATTTCTATTACTAGAACTTTTAAGAGGTGAAATACATCGTTCTTTTATAAGCTATTTGGACAGGGGAATGGGGCCTAGGCAATTATCCTAGAGTAGAAACAAAACATTACTAAATTGTCTTCTGAGGAGGGTGAGTCCAGTAGGAGAGAGGTGATCAGTGTTGAGTGGGGGAGGGGTCAGAGTGGACTTCCTCTTTGTTCTCCCATCTTCTACTGTTTGTCATTGTCTCCAAAAATATCATTATACATATTATTTACATGTATAAATATAAATATATACACAATATATAATATTTTATTATATCTATATCATTTTATATACACACATATAAAATTACTGGCTTGATCTGGAGAAACGAATGCTAAGTTGAACCACAATTAAAAATCTTTATCACAGTAGGAATATCCACATGTCTCCATTTACTCCAAATAGGTCTAGCATTCTGGATATGGCTATGAAAGAGGAAATAGCAGAAGAAAGGAAGGTCTCCCTCCTTCATTTTAGAAGTATAAAGTCAACTAAAGCAAGAGGTAATTGGGAAGGAGTATTATATTTGACTTGTTTAGACTAATTCATTAGAGAAATTTTTTTTCCAGAATGTGTATGAAGTAAAATAAAAACATCAAGACGCAAACTTTAGAAGTCTGTAAGAGCTCTGTTCATAGTCTATGTCTCACTTTAAAGCATTGGACTTGAGTCCTTGGAAAACACATCAAAACCAAAAAAACAACAAAACAAAAAAACCTGAAAACTACAATAACAACAAAAGCCCTCAATCTTCATTTGATAAAACAAAAATAGCCACAGCTTCAAACAATAATCAGTCCTGTGTACCAGGAAATACTATGAAGCATGTACCAAAATAAGGGGATTATCCACAAAGCAACACAAATGTCAGAAATGCAAAAGAAAGCGATTTCCCCTAGTCTTGAGAATGATAGCATAAAACCTGAGTATCAGGACATGGTGGGCACTGTGATTAGGGGAGCACTCTAGAGCTTTCTTGGCACAGAAAGTCAAGGGATGTGATACTGAAGGTAAAACCATTCTATTGTCTGTTCCTCTTATCCTTTCTTAGGAAGAGTGCCAAAGAGGATGCTGCATGAAGGAGGGAGAAGAGACAAAAATGGCTAGATTCCAAAGGAAGATACACACACACACACACACACACAGAAATAAATTTTTAAAAAGAGAGATATTCAGTACCCAAATTTGAGGATCAATACTACTCAGATAAATATAAGGAGTAGTAAATATGGGATGATCGATGAAGCCCAAATAAAAAGCAACATGGATATAAATCATAAGAGGATTTTTGTCCAGAAACTGAGAGTTCAAATAGTTATCTGTAGTTTTAAATAAGTTAATTTCCACATTATATCAGGAGTTTTAAAAAATAACTATATATTCAAAGAGATGAAAAACAAGTTGGTAGAGTTCATAATATATGTGAAATAAAAAAAAACCCTTATGTCAAAGTAAAGTCAAAATACAATGCATATGATTTGAAAGCAGAGAATGGCATGGAAATTAGAAGGAATTATATAAAATAAGAATTTTAAACATAAAATATATGTATGAATAAATTTAGTGTACATGGATAAAGGTGTGTATAATACTGAAGAGAAGCAGAATTAGTGCTTTTGGAGAAAAGAATCGAATAAATCAAACAGAAAACACAATTAAAGACATAATAGAAGAAAGTATTTTAGAGATAGAAAAGGACACAATTAGTACCATGAAAAGATGAACAATCTAGCATATCCTAGGAACATTACTAAAGCTTAAGAATAAAGAAAAAAGCCATATTATTTTTCATGGAAGACAGGTAAATGATATTAAAAGGGAGGAAAAAGATTGGCCTTAGACGACTTCTCAGCAACATTCAGTGCCAAATGAATAGGCATGTAAAAAATCAGAAAAAAAAATAATGTTTATCTGTCTATCTTTACGACTTAATATCTTTAAGTTCAGAAACCATACACAGACATTGTGAAGCATTCCAAAATTTGGGTGCTGAGTGCTCATAATCCTTTCTGGAAGAGGAACTGAATGATAAAATACAATACACAAAAAATAAAAGTGAATAGGGGTTGATCACTTATTTCTTTAGCAGCATAAAACTAACACTATTCAACTCTGGGGATATGATTATGAACGTAAATATTGACCTCATCAATAATAAAATTCTAAATAAATTGGAAGGAAAAATACCTACACTAATAACTTTATAGAAGGAAATTTCTTACTTTTATTTATTGTTACACATTTTTATTTATCTTTTTTCATCTTGTCTAAAATAAAGACTATTTTTCAAGGGCTTTAATTTCTTAATTTTTAATTTTAATTTAATTTCTTAATGACAGATTATTTTTAGAAGCTATCTCTTTGGTTAAATAATCATTTATTTCAGGCACTTATTTCCAACTCATTTATTTATTTTTCTTAAAAGTTGAGGGAAAATCATCATTAAACATTTTATTAAGGAATAATAACTGTGGTTTATCATGTTTTTATCCCCTGACTCTCCATCTCTATTCATCAGTCTACAACACACAAAGTACCATCTAACATTTTGTTCACTATTAACATATTCAAGTGTGTGTGAGCATATAGGTATATGTTTACTTATGCAATGATTAAATGATTCAATTTCTTCTGTGTCTATTTGCATTATTTGAATTTTTTAACAGTTGTTTAATATTTTAATATAAAAAATTTAAAATATTCTTTGAACATCCAGCAACATAGTTGCATGAAGTTAGGACTAAGGTGTTTTTATACCTGTCTATTCAATCAATATACAATTATGAAGAAAAGGCATGAGGAAGAAAATCTCTGAATTCTTTTTGTTTTAGTTTTTCATGGGATTGTGACTTCCCTGTGGGATTTATCTTGCATTTGTCTAAATCTAAGAAGGATATTTTAAATTGCAGAATGATTTTTGAATCATTGTCCAGCATGTTTCTGATCTCTCAATGTTTTCATCAGTATGCTTACAAAATATAAAATTGTTGTAAAAGCAAAAAGTAAAATACAAATACAAAGATACTTGCTGGATATTTCGAAGTAAAAAATGAATAACTTGGGTTTATTTAGAATTTGAGATTTTTATCTGCTAGTGGCTCTGAGCTGACCATATTTTATTTTCAGAATTGTTCAGGAATGAAGATTTAAAATACGCAATTGAAAAAAAAAAGATGTATAACCTGACTTATTTACATTTATAAAGATTGCTTTGCTGAATTTGACTTCAATTGGCTTCTATAGATTTGTGGGATGTGTCTATACTGCCAGATTTTTAAATGTTCTAATCATCTAGATTGCGATGCGATAACACGGCTATAAACTCTTCTAGAGATTTAAGTTTGTTGGGATGCTACAAATGAACAGATTGTGCATGTTCAGATGCCTCAACATCAATGAAGACTTGATCTCTACTGATTCTCCAGCCTGCCCTACATTCGTCATAATAGTTTTATTCAAGTCCTTTTGGGCACTAAGTGTCAGGATTCTCCCCTCCAAATATGTAACTTCAATAGAATGCATGTTTTCAAGTGCAAAAAAATGTAAAATATGAATCTAGGGTGGTGTTTTCTCTTACTGAATTGTAAAATATGTCAGTAAAAAGAGAAAATAAATTAAAAAGCCCCCGGCTCTGTGAACGGCCCCCGCCTGCCCAGCTCAGCAGGCAACGTGGAGGGACTCAAACCAAGCCTTTATGAAATAGCGAACCAGGAACTAAAACCAGAGACTGAGTCAGACCAGAGACAAGCCAGTCCCACCCCTCCCTTCGGACACTCCGGCAAGGAGCCTGGGGCCCTCCATAGCAGAGAGGTGACATCCCAGAGTTCGGCCAACGAGATTCCTTCCCAGCGGAATCCACTTTAGCAGGTGTGTGACTCCCACCCCCACCAGATACAAACAACCTGGAAACTTCAAAAATCTCTCTGTGGGCGTGACTGTAAGGGCCAAGGGACTTCCGACCCCCAACTCCCCTTACCACCAGTGGCATGGGCGTGACTATAGGGGCAGAGGGAAGCAGAGAAGACTCCCCACCCCAACTCCCCCAACCGCCAACGGAGAGGGCGTGACGGTAAGGGCAGAGGGAAACAGAGGGCACTCCTGACCCCCAACTCCTCCTACCGCCAGCGGAGTGGTCGTGATTGTAGGCGCTGAGGGAAGCAGAGGGGATTCTCGATCCCCAACTCCCCTTACCACCAGTGGCGACACCCAAGGTCTTAGCCGCCAGTTTCCAAGGGCATGCCCACCAAAGGGGTCCGGAAAAATTAAACTATTGGCTCCCAGATCACAGCTCCACAGCACTGGGGCTTAGATGAATGACAAAGAGAGTGCTCAGTAGTTCGGGAAATAGGGCTCGTGGTGGGGCTGAAAGTGTAACCAGATCCTTGGGAACCACCTCCGGTGAGCAGGATCTGGCTGGCTGGCAGGAGGAAGGGGAGGAGGGGCCAGAGAAGTGAAATGGCTCTGGACCAACAGGATTGAGAGACTCCCAGGAGCCGCCCTACAGGGATTGCTGTCGACACATAGAGGGCAGAAGCTCAGCTCAGAGGGCACAGCTCCGCCTACTGGAAGAGAAGAAAATGGATCTCTAAGACCTAATTTTATTTCTTATTTTATTTTATTTTTTCTCTCCCCTTTTCCTTCTTTCTTTCCCTTTTCAAATTTTATTGTTCATTCCATTCTCCTGTATTCTATCTATCTCCTTCTCCTCCTTTCTTTTTAAGAGCACCTTCCTTCTCCTACCCCCCAACTTTCATCCCAAGCATTACGTCCTCCATTACGTGTAATTGTCTAAATGCAAATAGGTGAATGTTTCAAAGCTGTCTATAGGGCTCCTAAATACCTAGTTACTACCAACACCCTGATCCAATCGATTGTTAGTATCCCCCTTCAGAAGAGCAATCTTCTAAAGTAGTCAAGACATACTAACCCTTATACCTTCATAGCACCTAACCTAAACATAAAGTCCTAAGAACAAACAACAAATCACTATATGCATACAGAATCCGGAAGCCTTTTATAAATTGAATGAATCAGCTTTAAAGTACAATAAAGCCCAACACCTCTAGGCATAGTCTCCCACCACAAAGGAGAGACAACAGAGATATACAAAGCCAAAACAAATTTATAGGAGAAAGCAAAAACACAGCAGTCAAACAGAGCTGGAAAGTAACGTGAACAACATGAAAAAACAAGGGAAAAAAGGATTACAAACAATGCAGGACAACTTAAATCTACAGGAGGACCTAGAGGCATCAGAAAAATGGACAGAGAAAGAACTCAAGGCATACCTAACTCAGATGGAACGGAATATTAGAGAAGACATGAGACAGCAAATCCAAGAATTGAAAGTATATTTTGAAAACAAAATAAATAAACAAATCCAAATGGCAAAGAACGAGCTCTACCAGGAGATAGAGATTTTAAAAAAAATCAAACAGTAATCCTAGAAATGCAGGAAACCATAAACCAAATTAAAAACTCAAACGAGAATATCACAAATATACTAGATCAATTAGAAGTCAGAACATCAGATAATGAAGACAAAGTTTATCAACTTGAAAATAATATAGTCAACACAGAAAGGATGCTTAAAACTCACGAGCAATCTATCCAAGAGATATGGGATGTCATAAAAAAACCAAACTTGAGAGTCACTGGGATAGAAGAAGGTATAGAGGTCCAAACCAAAGGAATGGACAACCTATTAAATGAAACAATCCTAGAAAACTTCCCAGAGATGAAAGATGGAATGGATTGCCAAATCCTGGAAGCTTATAGGACCCCAAACATTCAAAACCGTAATAGACCAACTCCAAGACACATAATTATGAAGATATCCAACATTCAGAACAAGGAGAGAATATTAAAAGCTACGAGAGAAAGGAGGCAGATTACATTCAGGGGTAAACCAATTAGGTTAACGGATGATTTTTCATCACAGACTTTGAAAGCGTGAAGATCCTGGAACAATGTATTTCAAACGCTGAAAAATAATGGATTCCAACCAAGAATACTATATCCAGCAAAATTAAGCTTCAGATTTGACAATGAAATTAAAATATTTCACGATAAACAAAAGCTAAAAGAATTTGCAGCCGGAAAACCAGCACTGCAAAGCATTTTGAGCAAAATACTACAAGAAGAGGAATTGAAAAATAGCACCCAAAACTAACAGTGGGAGGTATCTCAGTAAAGGGGGAGAAAAAATAACCAAAGAGGAAAAACTAGCCAAACTAAAATAAATAAATAAATAAATATGACTGGAAGTACAAACCATATTTCAATTGTAACCTTAAATGTTAATGGCTTAAGTTCACCAATCAAGAGACATAGGCTAGTAACCGGGATTAAAAAAACAAATCCAACAATATGCTTCCTTCAGGAGACTCATATGATAGGAAAAGACATACACAGACTGAATAAGGTGAAAGGTTGGGAAAAATCATACCACTCACATGGCCCTCGGAAGCAAGCAGGAGTGGCCATACTCATATCGAATAAAATGAACTTCAAACCTAAGTTAATCAAAAGGGATAAAGAAGGACACTATATACTGTTAAAGGGAACCATCCACCAACAACACATAACAATTATCAATTTGTATGCACCAAATAATGGTGTGGCAACGTTCATAAAACAAACTCTCCTCAAGTTCAAGAGTCAAATAGACCACAACACAATAATTATGGGTGACTTCAACACACTGCTCTCGCCATTAGACAGATCCCCCAGACAAAAGCTGAATAAAGAAACTATAGAACTCAATAACACAATCAATAACCTAGACTTAACCGACATATATAGAATATATCAACCATCATCAAGTGGATACACGTTCTTCTCAGCATCACATGGATCTTACTCAAAGATAGATCATATATTATGCCACAGGGCAACTCTTAGTAAATATAAAGGTGTGGAGATGATACCATGCACCATATCTGATCATAATGGAATTAAACTGGAAATCAATGATAAAAGAAGGAAGGAAAAATCCTACATCACCTGGAAAATAAACAATATGTTACTGAATGATCAATGGGTTACAGAAGACATAAAGGAGGAAATCAAAAAATTCTTAGAGATAAACGACAATACAGACACAACATACCGGAATCTATGGGACACAATGAAAGCAGTTTTAAGAGGGAAATTCATTTCCTGGAGTTCATTCCTCAAAAAAATAAAAACAAACAAATAAATGAACTCACACTACATCTCAAAACCCTAGAAAAGGAAGAGCAAAACAACAGCAAATGTAGCAGAAGACAAGAAATAATTAAAATCAGAGCAGAAATCAACAAAATTGAAACAAAAAAACCATTGAAAAAATTGATAAAACTAAAAGTTGGTTCTTTGAAAAAATAAATAAGATCGACAGACCCTTAGCCATGCTAACGAAGAGAAGAGAGAAAACTCAAATTACTAACATTCGGGATGAAAAAGGCAATATCACAACAGACACTACAGAAATACAGAAGATAATTAGAAAGTATTTTGAAACCCTATATTCTAATAAAATAGAAGATAGTGAAGGTATCGATAAATTTCTTAAGTCATATGATCTGCCCAGATTGAGTCAGGAAGACACACACAATTTAAACAGACCAATAACAAAGGAAGAAATAGAAGAAGCCATCAAAAGACTACCAACCAAGAAAAGCCCTGGACTGGATGGGTATACAGTGGAGTTTTACAAAACCTTCAAAGAAGAATTAATACCAATACTTTTCAAGCTATTTCAAGAAATAGAAAAAGAAGGAGCTCTTCCAAATTCATTCTATGAGGCCAACATCACCCTGATCCCGAAACCAGACAAAGACACTTCAAAGAAAGAAAACTACAGATCAATATCTCTAATGAATTTAGATGCAAAAATTCTCAATAAAATCCTGGCGAATCGAATACAAAAGCACATCAAAAAAATTGTGCACCATGATCAAGTAGGATTCATCCCTGGGATGCAAGGCTGGTTCAATATACGGAAATCAATAAATGTTATTCACCACATCAATAGACTTAAAGATAAGAACCATATGATCGTCTCGATAGATGCAGAAAAAGCATTCAACAAAGTATAGCATCCCTTTATGTTCAAAACACTAGAAAAACTAGGGATAACAGGAACTTACCTCAACATTGTAAAAGCTATATATGCTAAGCCTCAGGCTAGCATCATTCTAAATGGAGAAAAACTGAAGGCATTCCCTCTAAAATCTGGAACAAGACAGGGATGCCCTCTCTCACCACTTCTATTCAATTTAGTTCTTGAAATACTAGCCAGAGCAATTAGACAGACAAAAGAAATTAAAGGCATAAAAATACGAAAAGAAGAACTTAAAATATCACTATTTGCGGAAGACATGATTCTATACCTAGAAGATCCAAAAGGGTCTTCAAAGAAACTACTAAAACTAATAAATGAATTCAGCAAAGTGGCAGGATATAAAACCAACACGCATAAATCAAAGGCATTCCTGTATATCAGCAACAAAACTTCTGAAATGGAAATGAGGAAAACCACCCCACTCACAATATCCTCAAAAAAAATAAAATACTTGGGAATCAACCTAACAAAAGAGGTGAAATATTTATACAATGAAAACTACAGAACCCTAAAGAAAGAGATAGAAGAAGATCTTAGAAGATGGAAAAATGTACCCTGTTCATGGATAGGTAGAACCAACATCATCAAAATGGCGATATTACCCAAAGTTCTCTACAGGTTCAATGCAATGCCAATTAAAATCCCAATGGCATTTCTTGTAGAAATAGATAAAGCAATCATGAAATTCATATGGAAAACAAAAGACCCAGAATAGCAAAAGCAATTCTAAGCAGGAAGTGTGACTCTGGAGGTATAGCGATACCAGATTTCAAACTGTACTACAGAGCAATAGTAACCAAAACAGCATGGTACTGGTACCAAAACAGGCAGGTGGACCATTGGTACAGAATAGAGGACACAGAGACCAATCCACAAAATTATAACTTTCTTATATTTGATAAAGGGGCTAAAAGCATGCAATGGAGGAAGGATAGCATCTTCAACAAATGATGCTAGGAAAACTGGAAATCCATATGCAACAAAATGAAGCTGAACCCCTTTCTCTCGCCATGCACAAAAGTTAACTCAAAATGGATCAAAGGGCTTGATATCAAATCAGAGACTCGGCGCCTGATAGAAGAAAAAGTTGGCTCCGATCTACATATTGTGGGGTCGGACTCCAAATTCCTTAATAGGATGCCCATAGCCCAAGAGTTAATAACAAGAATAAACAAATGGGACTTACTTAAACTAAAAAAAGAAACAATAAGAGAGGTAAATAGGGAACCTACATTCTGGGAACAAATTTTTACTCCTCACACTTCAGATAGAGCCCTAATATCCAGAATATACAAAGAACTCAAAAAATTATACAATAAGATAACAAATATCCCAATCAACAAATGGGTCAAGGACCTGAACAGACACTTCTCAGAGGAGGACATACAATCAATCAACAAGTACATGAAAAAATGCTCACCATCTCTAGCAGTCAGAGAAATGCAAATAAAAACCACCCTAAGATACCATCTCACTCCAATAAGATTGGCAGCCATTATGAAGTCAAACAACAATAAGTGCTGGCAAGGATGTGGGGAAAAGGGTACACTTGTACATTTCTGGTGGGACTGCAAAATGGTGTGGCCAATATGGAAAGCAGTATGGAGATTCCTGGGAAAGCTGGGAATGGAACCACCATTTGACCCAGCGATCGCTCTCCTCGGACTATTCCCTGAGGACCTTAAAAGAGCATACTATAGGGATACTGCCACATCAATGATCATAGCAGCACAATTCACAATAGCTAGACTCTGGAATCAACCTAGATGCCCTTCAATAGATGAATGGATAAAAAAAATGTGGCATTTATACACAATGGAGTATTACGCAGCACTAAAAAACGACAAAATCATGGAATTTGCAGGGAAATGAATGGCATTAGAGCAGATTATGCTAAGTGAAGCTATCCAATCCTTAAAAAACAAATGCCAAATGTCTTCTTTGATATAAGGAGAGCAACTAAGAACAGAGCAGGGAGGAAGAGCATGAGGAAAAGACTAACATTAAACAGAGACGAGTGGTGGGAGGGAAAGGGAGAGAGAAGGGAAACTGTATGGAAATGGAAGGAGACCCTCATTGTTACACAAAATTACATATAAGAGTTTGTGAAGGGAAAGGGGAAAAAAAACAAGGGAGAGCATTGAACAATAGCAGATGGGGTAGAGAGGGAAGATGGGAGGGGAGGGGAGCGGGGATAGTAGGGGATAGGAAAGGTAGCAGAATACAACAGTCACTAATATGGCATTATGTAAAAATGTGGATGTGTAAACGATGTGATTCTGCAACTTGTATTTGGGGTAAAAATTGGAGTTCATAACCCACTTGAATCAAATGTATGAAAGATGATATGTCATGAGCTTTGTAATGTTTTGAACAACCAATAAAAAAAGGAAATAAATTAAAAATATTTTAGTTTAAAAATTCTGAAATTTCAAGTTTACCAAGAAATCTTTTACTTAATTTATATAACAGGTTTAGTTGAAATTGTCAGAAATGATAAGAGAAACTGACTTTCTCAACCAATGAAACACCTAAGAATTAGTACTAGACATTTAACTATAAATTAATAAAATTCACATTTTATATTAATCAGTTCAGATATAAAAATAAAACCTTGAAGAACTCTCTTTTATTCAGAATTATTTCTAAATATAAAGATTGCTAGTTTTTCTTTGCTCTTGAAATGTGTTCTGGTCTGGGCTTTAATTTGATCTCCTTGTTTAAACAATTCAGACAAAAACTTAGAAATGTCCCTTATAGAAACTACAGAAATTTTCAATTGTTTACACAATTCACTGGCTTAAATAAATTCCATTAAGTATATCCTCACCATCCACCTTTCTGACCCCTTTCATCCTCCTTCTCTTATCTTTATGAATGCAAGCAACATCCATCACCAATACCTTTCTATAAAAGTAACAGATTATAAAAATGTGTGTGAAACTACTACTGGGAAAAAACAAATTAAACAAATGACAATGCAATATAATAAAACTGCTGCTGTCCTCCTCTGGAGGAAGACTTGCTTCTTCTATGGGACTAATACATCGTTCTGGAACAATTTTAAATAATATGTAACATATGGATTCAGCTTTTATTATTCTTCTAAAAGAAGACAATTATATTTATGTGAGAAACTGTTCACTGTTGGTAGGTAGCATGATGTGTATATTACTGGCCACTTAAATAATCCCTGACATGCCTTTAGTGGATCAACAATCTGCTTTTCTTGTAATGCCTTTTGGAATTTAAGCCCCATCTATTTACAATGGCAGGAAGAACCTCAGAGTAGCTGAGCTCTATGCATTAGAACAACAAAGAAATGATTTTCTCACAGTTGAGGTAGCCAATGCATGATCATCTCTAAATTACCACACATTCTCAATTCTACACCTTCCATCTGAGTGTTCCCCTTCCCATGAAGAGAAATCTGGGGATCAACCACAGTCAGTACCCAATAGATTAAAAGAAAAAGCAGTTTCCAAAATTACCTTTTGCTAAAGGAGCTATCGAATGGGTGTTAACTGTGTAAAGTTGTTGAAGTGTTATCTCCTCCTCATCCATTGGGAAGTGGGCATGAGATCTATTTTATAACTTTAAAAGTCATTTTTTGGGGGAAGAGAGAAACCCTAGACTTTTTTTGAGTTGCCTTCCACAATTGATCTAAAAATGCTTAACAAAAGTAGAGAAGAGTTTTTCTCCTCATCTTTCAATCTGACTACCCCCAACCCACATAGTCATTTCTGAAGGAGAGAAAGAAATTTCCAAATTGTCACTTAGACTCACTCATGGGTTGCCACTGAATGTTTAGATAATGCTTGTTAAAAAGAGTTGAGTTTGCTTTGCCACCTCATGCTGCTGCAAGGAATCTCTTACAGATATCAGTTGGAGTAGTATTTACCAGTGCCCCTCCTCATTGCCCCAACTGAGTGAGCTGAATAATTCTAATAATCAAAGGCACAGAGTCTGCATCTAGTTTGGAAATGAAACCATGGGTAATTTTCAAAAGTGGTGCCCTCAATTTTTGATGAACTGTCACAGAAACAGGAATTACCACAATTCAAAAATCACATCCACTAACAGACAGAGATCAGCATCTGTGGATGATTTCTTCTAACCCACTACCCTCAAATTTCTTTCCTGGCCCCCTAATAAAAACACCCCTTTGCCTCATGCTTCCAATTTAGTGCAATCATGCCTCTTACTGGCCATTGCCTTGCAGGACACCATCTGTTAAATACGTGGATGCAAGATATGGGTGTGTGAAACAGAAAGTCTTACAATGAAAAAGGATGTGCATGCCCTATATCACATCCCATACTAAACTCAAGTAAGACTGCTCAGCATGCAGAAGCAAAAACTGCTATGTCATAAACAATTGAAATAAAGGAATGTTAAATGATACTTATAATTTTTCAGAGTCTTTAGATATAATGACTTTTATGAAAAGAAAATGTCATATGCTGTTCTTTATTTTCAAATCACCTTCACATCAATGAAATGACTGTGAGGGAGAATCTCCAATCCTTGGAAGGTTTTAAGGAACACTGTTCAAGTGTACCTGCGTTTAAATCAGATTACTAATTCTGTGCCCTAAATCAAATTGTCTCACTATTCCTAGGTTTTTTCATCTGAAGATGGGAATAATAATGGCACCTGCTAAACAGAATATGTTATTATATATATTAATATATCATTAATATATTCTGGTCATCACCTAGTACCTAGCCCATGATAAGTGCCCCCAAAATATCAATTATTGTTATCACCATCATTACTAAACATCCATTACATCACAAACACTTTTCTGGGAAGTTTGGGGTTATTATGATTCTATCCATGAGTCTAGATGGTTTTGGATGGGTATACATGGCCTAAGACTATACATTAGAGTAAAGAGAAAATTACTTTCATTAATTAGGATTATGTACTAATATATATGTAATGATAAAGGAAACTAGAATGTAGAACAATTGATTTAAAGTGAAAATTACTTATATTAATTAGGAATTATGTACTAGTATATACATACATACATACATATATGTAATGATGAAGGAAATTAAAATATACAACAGTTTATTTTAAGGCATTAATTATTATTAAATGTACACTAACAGTTTTCAAGTACCTATAAAAGAGGGATGAGTAAGAAAATAAGCTGAATTCATCAAAGGAATTTGGAACTCGTGTTGAGTTTTGCAAATGTGCTAAGCAAGACAATTTCAGGGAAAGAAGAGGCTGAGAACACAGAATCTGTTGGTAGCAGCCAGTCATAGAGGTGGAAACAAACATACCATTCTCTGCCTGCAATAATTATATTTGCTGGCAGGAACATAAGCTTTATGTCGGGCGTGGGTTGGGAATAATTGGATGTGGTCAGTTCCTGGAGGACATGATGAGCTCTGGAGGAACATATCTGGCTTTGGTACTAACAGATACAGGAAATCTCTCATTTTGCCTTTTCATTTTCCATTTAATTGCAATGACACAAATCTCTCAAAAAATTGACATATTGAATACTCTGAATTGGGACAACTCCTTTCACCTCTCCATCTTTAGCTCACTAATCAAATCACTACTAAATAAATATGAAGTAGAAACAAATTGCATGAGTTTCTCCTTTAATTTTAGAATATGACATAAGCCTGGCCTGTTGGCCCTGTGTTCAGATCATTGAAAATTTAGACAGGATTAGAAAAAAAGTGTTTTCTTCCACTCCCAGTGTTCTTTCTTAGTAAAAGCAAGCATTGTTCCAGTCCTGCTAATGAAGGGGAAAGCTCTGAGTGGGGAGGGTTGAAAAAAAAAAAAAAAAAAAAACCTCAGAACTTCTTGCTCATTTAAAGATGTACTTCAAGATCTATATTAATAAGAAATTGAGCTTCACTTTCTAGTTTGGAAGTTGCCTTGTCAGCCTTGACTCCTCCTGTTGATAAAAAGATCTGACAGATTTACTCCATCTGGAGCATATCCTTCCAGCAATCTTTGTGGAAATCTGGATGGATCTGAGTGCTCCACAGATTCTTTTTTGTTGTTGTCAATGGACCTTTATTATTTAATTTATTTATATGTGGTGCTGAGAATTGAACCCAGTGCCTCACACATGCTAGGCAAGGGCTCTACAAGTGAGTCACAACCCCAGCCCCTCCATAGATTCTTTCTGGCTCAGTTTGCCCTGTGATCCTCTGATTGGGGCAAACTTTTGGGAGCACAGGTCTGCATTGAGGGTACAAGTTGTATCCATGGAGTAAGAGCATCAAACTGACCCACAAAGAGACTGGGACTGCTGAGCCCTAACTCAGAGTGTTTTTTTTTGTTTGTGTGTGTGTGTGTGTGTGTATATATATATATATATATATATATATATATATATATATATATATATATATATCAAGGAGAGAAACTGTAATAGGGCAAATTCAAACAGATACAAATCTGCTCAGACAGAGTTAGCACCCATGATTTTGAGTCAGCTACAAGTCTTCTAGAAAACTTGTGTTTGAACTAGTTTCCCATTGAATAACAAATATGCATCCCAACTTTATACCCCTGATTTAACCATCCCCAAGAAGTCGATGTACTTAGATGCCTCCTATCACATTTTAAATGCTCTTTTAAATATTCAAATTATATAATTATGCCTAATTATGCAGTGCATTGTATTTGAATACAAAATCATAATACAGTTTTGGCATCATTGTCATCTTACAGCATTTGCCTTATTATGCTGTGGCATTTTGAGTATTTCTGATCAAACAGTATAAATGGAACAAGTTTTGCATACTGAGCCTCTTAAAACCCACTTTAAAGAGATTTACTATCAATGCACATTTTCTGTTCAGCTGGAAAAAATAAGAACTTTGTAGTGTGTATTATGAAATGTTAAATATTAATACTACTTAAAGTTAATGGTATGCCAAAGAAAATGGCTAATAATACATTATACAATTAAATACCTATCATATTAGCTCATCTATTAACAAAATAAAATAGATTCAAACCGAAGAGTTCTGATTTGTAGTTTTTTAGCAAGGGTTGCCCATGTGTAAAAACTAAATTATTTATTCAACTTTTAAACAGCTGGATACATCAGTTTGCAATTATTTGCATTATATTTGAATGCTTTGTCATGTGTCTCTGATATAACAAAAACAAGTAAACAGTTTTCTCTTCTATGAAGGCATATTCTTTTGCACAGATGCCAATAACAATGACCCAGAATATTGACCAAAAACGACCTTTCTTTATGTCTAGACAGTCACTAGGGATTTTTTCACAGCTTGGAGTCACCAAAGATCTCAATAGTCCACTGACAGACCCTTTGCTGGACTGTATTTGCTATCAAGTCTTAACCAGACTTTCAGCTACATAACGCTACATCATTGTTCTGACTCTCTCAATATTTGCCTTTGCCTGTCCAAGGTTAAGTCTCCCCTATTTCATATGCTGTCTTGTAATTGTATATATATATTGGTCCATAGATGCTTGTGTTCCTTCATGTTCTTGGCTTAAATGACAGACTGTTTTTCTTTTCTTTTCAATGTTGGTTGCCTAAAATGTATTGAAAGCATTTTTTTTTTATTTCAGCAATTATATACTAATGGAATGTTCAGGACATCTGAGGATCCACACTTGTGCCTGAGTAGGCTCACCAACTTAACTTGGATATAATTACTTCTTTCCTGAACAAATCAATTATAGCAAGGTTTGTGTATATCATCTCCCAAAGCAATTTCTACATGTTTAAAGAACTCCAAAAACCCTGTAAAATTAATTTACCTAGTGAGTTTTAAGCAGGTTGGAAAAGGGCTTGCGAGTAACAGTATTGCTTGAGTGATGCCTGATGTCTTCCACACACCAGTCCCTACAATGGGGTATTCATTGAATTAACTATAAAAGTTCACTTACTCATTATAGACAGAATTTTCTTCTGGGATAGTTCACCAAGTTCTTTTGAGGAGTATCCACTTTCTCCTATCCCTGATTGTGTGCCCTAGTGGACCTTGGTCTCTACCTCCAAATGTGGAGCATGTCACCTTGGTCTCAGCTAGTCAGCTCATCCCATTTCCTTAGTCACTTAGCCATAGTGATTGATTGAGGGATTGGTTAGTTATCCAGTTTTATTTAATAGTAATAATAATCAAGCTCAATGGGGAAAAGAGATTTCCTATGCATGAGAAGCTGGGACTATGTTGACCTTAAGCTATTTTAGGTCATTTTATTAGCACATGAAGGCAGAGAATGAAGATAACATGCAGGCAAGCAGAGCTGAGAAGAGAGACAAGGTTCTAATGATGCTGTTTAAATTTTAGAATTTAGTCATGCTTGAAGCCGGTCATTTCCTGAATTTTCCAGTTACATAAAATTTTCTTTTTTTGTTTAAGCCAATTTGGATGGATTTCTGCCCCTTGAAAATCAAAACAGTTCTGACTCAAGTCTATGTTTCATTTACTGCTTTGTTTCCCTAATAGTGCTGAATGTTTCAGCTATAGAATTTTTACATACTGAAAGAACAAATATGTAAATAAATCAAAAAGTCAACATTTCCTTATAGCTCTCATTGAAAGGGACTACATTTAGGCTGATAGAAAAGGTAGGTAGGAAGTCTGTTCAAAGCCAATGGATTGGTTACATAGAATATTGAGATCTGTTGCAAATGGTGGCTTCATCTATTTTTTCAGGCCTGTTTAAAAATTTGTGTTAATGAAAACAAATCTCATCAGCCTGATCCCCAAAGAAATGAAGACAAAGTAGGAAAACTTGGCTTTGACATATCAAAACTGAAAGTTTTTCTCTATTTCAAGTGATTTTCTTTTATCTTCCCTATAGGAAGGTTAGTTCTAGCTTGATGACAATTTTTATGGAACAAAGATGGTGTTTATGGTTATCAGCTGAAGTCATCAAATGGCCTGGGATATTTTTCCTTCTTCTCCTTCTTTCTGTCTTTCTTCTTCTGTTTGGTACTGGTTCTAAGGAATTCTTTACCACTAACCTACATCCCAAGTAATCCTTTTTATTTTGAGACAGGGTCTCACTAATGTTGTTGAGGCTGGCCTGGAACTTGTGAGCCTCCTGCCTCAGCCTCACAAGATGCTGAGATTACAGGAAGCACCACTACACTCAGCTGGGGCATGTTTTCTATGGAAAAATAGTTTGAATTTTCAGTCATTCACATGGCAATTAACTCAATATATGCTTTGCACAATGAATGAGAATCAAAATAATCTTGCCCATACCTTATACCAAAAAGGAATTTTGTAAGTGTTAGAACAGGGTTGGCTCTAGTGAATGGTTAAGTAGAATATGACTTTTTCATTCAACTCATTGTTTGAATTAAGGATTTTAATTTTGCCCTTAAGCAAAAAAGACTATTACCACTTCTTTATTTTGTAATGACATAATCTTCTTCTGACGCTTCCAAAATTTCCATTTTTATTTTATTTATTTATTTTTTTGCTGTGTTCCCTGGAAGGTTCACTAGATTATCTGTTGACCTGCCTGATACAGAAAAATACTTATAATATTTACACAATGTGTAAGCCTCACATGGCATTTTCATTATAAAAGTCTACTTTTCTTATATAATACCTTAACAGAAACAAAGTAAATACATGTACATAGAAGATCATTAAATTTTTAAAAATATGCCCAGGTAGCCAGGTGTGGTGGCAAATGCCTGTAATCCTAGTGGCTCATGAGGCTGAGGCAGGAGGATCTGGAGTTCAAAGCCAGCCTCAGCAATGGCAAAGCACTAAGTAACTCAGTGAGACCCTGTCTCTAAATAAAATACAAAATAGGGCTGGGGATGTGGCTCAATGGTTCAGTGCCCCTGAGTTCAATCCCTGGTACCAATAAAACAAAACAAAACAAAATAAAATATGCCCATGTCATATTTCACTATTAGATCAGACAACTCTTACTTATTTACTTAATTAAAACATTGCTTCAGTACTCTTCTTAACACAACCATCTAATCAGTCACTTACAACCAACCATTATTTATTATAAAAGGTGAGGTTATTTGCTTTTCTTGCCTTAGCCAGATGAATTGATTTTATAATTGTGGTATGTCAGGCACAGTGAAATACTGGTGGAAAATTATTTTGTAAAGAATTCCCTTCAGTGGCACATAAGCATCCACCTACACTGCCATCAAATCAGGTTAGTCCACAAGTATTTTAGACATGGTTAAATAAGAGATAGAGATTTGGGTGCTACTGAACAGCGCTTTTTATAATGTCATTTGAATATGGATATACTCAGTGACCTAAGTGAGTTTATATTCCACCTCCTCCAGTTTAGATTATTTATAAAATAATTCAGGGCACTTCTTTGTCAGAATAACACATTGCATCTAGAGAAGGCTAAATTGAGTACTCCAGTCTCTGCTTCCTTTTTCCTTCTCTCTTGCCCCCAGAATAAGACTATTCATATGGAAAGCAAAATACAAGCACTATCAGAACAGTATCATCTCTTATTTACTCCACAAAACAGAATACAATATGGGTTGCTGTGAAATACAAATGAACTGTAATCCTCATCAGGTTTGAAAATAATGGACTCAGGCTAACATTTCCAGAAGAAATATGAAGGCAGTATTCTAAATTTCCTATTCTTTCCCAAATGAGTTTGCACAAAATGTGTCGCTAAGAAGAGTAATGTGCCCATCACATAGTGAAATTTCCCACTTGCAAAATGAAAATGAAAAGTCTGCATTTTAGGATGGCGTATTTAAACACATGCACCATGCTGCTCTTACAGTAGGGAAAAGAAAGCTCCCCCTACTGGAGCATAAAAAAACTCATCTCCCTCCTGCACCCCATGGCTCCATCATATGCAGGAAGGCAGAGAAACATATAGTCTTCCCATTATCTCTCACAGAATCCTGGTTCTCTCATCAAACATTACATTTCCCTCATTTCAGTTAATTAAAGGACAGCTGGACATTTCATTATTGCACTAGTCTCAGATCTGGCTAGTTGAAATGGGGCATGTATAGGTCTTGGTCCCAAAGACATTTTCACCAGAGACAAATGGTTTTAAAATCCATGGCTCTGATAGAGAAATTTGAATAAGAACTAAAAAAAAAATCTTTAAAGGGTATATATATGTGTGTGTCTGTGTATTGTTTTCACAATATACAAATAAATGCACGTATAAGGAGAATGAAATTCAGCATGTAATAATTTTAACTGGGGAAGGTAGGAGATATATGTGTATTTGTTGGAATGAAGAAAGAGTCACATGATTAGTAAGTTGATATTAATGGCTGAACATTAGTATTTATTGGCAAATCTTTAGATATGTGAAACTCAAAACAGATCTGTTTTACGCTATAAGCATAAAAGATACAAGAAGTTTAGAGTCATAGCCAGACTAAAGATAATAATTTTTCATGATAATATATAGAGATGACATGCAAAGGGGTTTATAGAGAAAAGTATTCAAAGGTAAATTTTCTTCAAAAGAATTTCTGTGGTTTCATGTTTGAAATGTTTGCTGTCTATAGCGAAAACCCCTACAGTTAAACAATTTCTGCCAATTCAAACATGATGCAGGCATGGTTGAGGGGGATATTAAGCATCACCATATATTTTCATTATTTTAGTGTTCCTTACATAAGGCATTTCAGTGACACTCCTACTCATCAATAGAGAGAAAGGAGGTAACTGGAACAAGCTTTGTTCAATTATTTTTCTCCATTTTCATGGCAAGGCTCATAGTGGCAATTCTTTTCTCTTTTGAAATGAAACCTGGGGATTGTGCCTCCTTGGGGATCAGCAAATACATCAGGCCCTCACTTTATTTTCCCACTGGATAGAGCAAATGACCTGCTTCCAAAGCAGCTTTAGACTCTTTGGATAATAAAGTCTCTGAGCTTTAGGCATTGGAGGTATTGTTAGCTAAGATTCCAACTTCTTAGAAATGTAAGGCATTAGATTCACATTATTTTGTAAACCATGATCATTAGATTTTGACCAGATGATTCCAGACACCTAAGGGTGTGTGAGGGTGAGTGTGTGTGTATGTGTGTGTGTGTGTGTGTGTGTGTGCATGTGGCTGGAGACATAGTCATTCATAAATGATATTTTTTCCCATTTTCTCTTCTTCAAGAGGTTTGAGTACAACTATTTTCAGATACAAGTGCCACATAGTTAGAAACCATCCTTGATTAGAACTGTCACTGCTTATGCACATTTTAAAGAAAATAGTATAGTCACTAACTAAAAGAACTTAGACATTTTTTTTCTCATCTCAATGTTGATTTTATTAGACATAAAATGTATGAGGTAACTTTTTTTTAGAAATGGATAAAATATGATTTTGATTTGTAATAGAAGGAGGAAATAGATAAAGATTTGTTACTCATTTCCAACAGCTAGACCTGGGTTACCTCTCATAAAGAAAGTGCACCTCCAAACCCACTATACTAGGTATGTTGGAACCCATAAAATTTCCAATTACTGCTTCAGAATTTATTGTGCACATATGGAAAATAATACTTGTAAAACAGAAAGGGGTTTGTGCCTTGTGCTGTCAATACTGTGAAGGATGGGGTGATTATAAAGCAAATTAACAATACTTTTAAATGTGCATTCACTTATCTTTCCAATTAAATCCTTGTTAAACAACTGCACAGACAGTAATGGCGCTTCTGCAAAGCACTGATCAAGACAGTTTTATTGTAATTTTTACTCTGTAACAATTAATCAAGTAGGCATTTTCTTTATTATTAAATTATTTAGTTAATAAATATTCTCAATTGGCTAACATATTTGTAGTTTACATGTTATTTTTGATTTTCATACAGTGGAACTTATTTGGGAATACTTCCATTTTCTAGCAGAGGGACCATTAAGGGATGTGATTTTATAAATTTCTTTTCTCTAGAAGAATAACTGTGAACAAGAGAAGTCCTTGAAACTTTAAGCCATTTAAAAATCTTATTTCAACCATTTTATTTTGTAAGGGATGCAAACACATTGCTTTTAGCAGATAAGAAATGTGAAGTTTTGCTTTAAGGCATCTTTCTGTTGGAGTAAGCATTAAAATTAGCATTTAAAAAGTTCATTAATACCAGTTACAGACTTTTGAGTCATGAAGCTGCACTGTAGTTAGCACTTTCTTTTCTTATTCCTGGGAAATAAAAAAAATGCCTTAATATTCTTTCTTCCATAAAAATTCGAGGTGTTATAAACGCAGAAGCAGATATAAAGATATCTACAATTATTTTTCTATTTTTGAATTTCCATTTTTATAATTTGAAGATTTGAATTATCTACCAGATATACTTCACCATTTTAAAAGTATTTTCAATGATACTGTATGTGGCCTATTGCATTTTGGTTGTATTTGGTACCTTGTTAAATTTTTAATTAGGAGGGATTCTTAAAGAAGGTTACTGGATTAGAGAGAGGGTGGTGCTGTCAAAAATTACATTTAGATTTAGAATTCAAGAGGGCTATATTAATTCAGAAGTAAGAATGAACAAACACATGAGAGATACAATATTTTGGGGGCGGTCTGAAACAGAAAATTCCATGCAAGGCTGACTTTATAGTTTTGAAATGTTATAATTTAAAGAGTTAACATTATTTTCTTTATGTACAAACTGAATAGTTCATGGACAAACTGAAAACCTCACTATTGTTCTGATTCCAATGAGGTCCCTAACCATATGCTTCCCAGGAGTCACAGAGCCTGACCTACCAAATTATTATTACCTTGCAAAGTTGGAGCACACTCCAAGGAGGTGGGGATGCTAATGTGTAGTCAGCAGGTGAAGGAAAAGGAAGAGTGAGAGAATGGAAAAGATGGCTGGGCACGTGCGGCTTAAGTGTGGAGAAGGTGGGCTCATTAAGACTAAAAGTCTTGCCTGTGCCAGGGCTGAGGTGAGGGTGACCAGAAGGCTCTTAAGGCAGACTTGGCCCCTCTAGGCTTTGGATGATGACTGACCCTGGTTTAAAGTCAGGTAGATATCCGAGGACAGAAGTGGAAAATGGAGTATTTTAGCAATCAGAAATAAGAGGACCTAGCAGGCACAAGGGTATTGAAAACCTACAGTAAAAATGGCACATGATGGACATGATTCAGAATCCTCAGGTGACTGAAGCACAGCTCACCCTGCAACATCTAACAGAGTGGAAAGGAAGAGAGAGATGGGATTGTAAATTAACTAAAATCGGTACTAAACCATAGGTACAAAATGCTGTGGGAGCAGAGTGGAGAAGCTAATTCCTCTTGAGACTTGTGTCAAGAAATGCGTTTATCAGAAAGCAAAACCAACAGTAGTGTGTCTATTTCTCTGAAGGACAGATCTACTGTACTGTTGGTACCTATCTAATCACAATACATTCTCTGGCCCAAAAGGCTGATGGGACATTGGTGGGATGTTTTCAAAACTCTGAGCACAGGAATGTAAGTGAGCCCATTGTGACGGCCAGAACATAAAAGGAATAGGGTAAGAAGACGCCGGAACAGGACACTCAGAAAGAAGGTAGTGATGAGGCCACACACACAAAAGCAATCTGGAGAAGTAAAAATGGTAAGAAGATGGTGATGCTGCATTGCCACCAATCTCTCTGCTATTTTAGAGAAGACAGGAACAGAACAGGGGAGGCCTTCAGTTCCTGGTATTTTCTTACTACTTTACACTGAGTAAGTCACCAGTGTTCTTAGCCAGCAGACTGCAATGTATATGAAGTTGGAGGCTCCATGTGCCTGGGAATATTGCTTATTCCTTTCATTGTTGTGTTTTTAGTATCCCACCGAATGCCTGGCACCTCGTAAGAGCTCTTTAAATATGTGCCAAATGAATGATGTAAAATAAAAATCTTATTTTATTGAGCTCACCTCTTAGCTCCATATAAATCCTGCTGTTCTGGGATCCCCAGAGAGGAGGGAAGCTAAAAAGGTTACCGGCCACTCCTTCTCCAGTGGGCAAGCATAAAAAAGAAAGGGGTTTGGTGTCTTTGTCACTCCAAGGCATTCAAACCTTAATTTGATTCTTCAGCCCTGACATTTGCAAACTTTGGATACATATATCTTCAGGGTGTTCATGAGGACCTGAAAAAATTCCTTCCTATCCCTGAAACTGTTACCTTCTTTATAGAAAGAGCTTTAAGAAGATGAGAATACTTTTTCTTTTTGCAGCACACTTTGTAGGGAAATGTTACAAAAGTATGTGGGGCACCTTGGAAGAGAGGTGCTATATAAATATATGTGAGTCATTAAAGCTGTAATTACTAGCAACAGGGATTTCCTGTGTGAAAACAAAAACAAAAGAGATACTTTCAAAATTCAGGGCACTGGAGTTAACAAGACCAGCATAGTTTCATTGCTATTTATCCAAATCCAGTTTTCTTCCTAACAAGTCATTCCCAGCATTTTGAAGGGGTAAAATGGCAAGTCTGGTTACACCATTATTTCTGATAATATCTGATGTGTTTAATTGCTAGTGATGTTCTGTGTTGAGGAAAAGTAAGTTAACTCCTCTGAAGCTTTGTTTTATTGAGACAGGGAATGGGGTTATGGGATTCTTCACTGTTTGTTTCTGTCCCATGATTCTTACATCAAGACTAACATCAAATGCTAATTTATAGCTCTCTGAGAGAAAACAGAATATAAAATATAGCATGTGATTTCTTTGCTGAAATATACAAGAAATGGAACCTAATACAATGTACCAATGAAATCATTTGACAGAGTTGGTTTGTATTAGAAACTCATCATTCTCTCATTTTATTTTTTTAGGAACACATTTTTTTTCAGTCCATATGAAACATCAGGCACTTTGCTATGTTGGAGATACACAAATGAATCAACTTTTCCATCATCAATGTACTTATAGGGAGTTAGGGATTCTTAATTAAAAGGGCATTTTAAAATGGAATTTTCTCTTATAAAAGGCTCCCACAGGCTGGACACCAGGAAAACATAACATTATAATGAGAATAAGTGGTTATTGATTCTTTGATGTTAAAGAGAAGAAAAACCTCACTCTGACCCCTCTTCCATGATAAAGTAAATCCCACAATCAGGCTATATATATATTTTTTTTCAGTAAGTTTTAAATGGATTTGTGTTCTGGCTTCTTAATGTATTAACTCTGTGGCCTTAGAAAAGTTACTTAATCTTTCTGAAGTATGGGCTTCTCCTGTGAAGAATGTGGATGACAAATTTTATCTACCTTGCAAACTTATGAGGTCAGAAATACCTCTAACTTTGAGGCACCGTCCAATAAAATAGATTCTCAACTGAACATTAGTTATCATCAGCCTTGGTACAGCATTTTTCAATGTTATTTACTCTTAAGTTTTGTCAGCAAATTATTAGGTAAAACATCTTTCCTTTTCATTTATTCCAGAATTTACACATTGTAAAATGATTGCAGCTGGACACAGTGGTGCATGCCTGTAATCCAAGAGGCTCTGGAGGCTGAGGTAGGAGGACTGCAAGTTCAAAGCAAGCCTCAGTGACTTAGCAAGACCATATCTCAAAATAAAAAAAATTAAAATAAAATAAAAAGGAGCTGGGGATGTGGCTCAGTAGTTAAATGCCCCTGGATTCAATCCTGATACCAAAAACCAAAAAATGATTGCAGTGATGTACATAATTTTAATCATATGAATAACATATCTGTTCTATCCATGGTATTTTTTTTTTGACATTAATGACTCAGCTTATAGAACTTAGTGAACAATGTCACATTAGAAACCAAGAGAAAGCTTCCCCTCACAAGAAAACTGGTTAACAAAAAATGGATCTATGGTCTATTTCTGATTTGATTCACTTTCATCTATCTTAGTCTTGGTAAGTCATGTGTCCAGTAGAGAGCCTGAACAGAGCTAGCAAGATGCTATGGAGGAGATTCCCAAACCTTGCTGTGCACCTGACTCCACTGCAGAGTTTCTCTTTTAAAGCATATATTTAGAGCTCCAATCTGGGACTTCTTACTTGGGAGCTTCTATGAGAGAGCATCAAAATATTTATTTTTGAAAAGCTCCACCACTTGATTGCTGTGGCAGACAGACTCAGATGTCCTTCAGTTATCCCCACTTCTTCATGTTTATTCTTTGCATACTCCCCTTCCTCCGAGTGTGGGTGGAATTTTCACTTGCTTCTAACCAACAGAAAGTAGCAAAGGTGATGGGACCTGACCTTCATGATTCTGTTACATAAGATTATAATTTCTGTCTTGCTTCTAATCTTGCTTTCCCTTGCTGCTTTGATGAAGCAAGCTGCCATGATATGAGATGGTCTGTAAGGCCTCTGGAAAAGAGCTACCAATAGACAAAAGCCTTCAGTCCAAATGATCCATAAGGAACACAATTCTGCTAGCAACCATGTGAACCTGTCCCCAAGTGACCCCCAGACAAGGATTCACTACTGGCTGACACCTGGATTGGAAACTTTCAGAGGATTCAGTTGAGCTGTGCCCAGACTGCTGACCCACAGGAACTGTGAGATAATAAATTCTTATTGCTATAAACAGTTAAATTGGCAGTGGTATTGTGAGACAGCAGCAGACAAGCAATACAATTCTAATATTCAGTCAGGGTCAAGAACCAGTGCTACAAAGTGAAGTTAAAGCAGAAATAAGCTTGGTATGCATTCCTACTTAGCTTTTAATAACTGCTCATTAATTTTGAAGGTGATGATGATGGTTTGGTATAATAATGATGCTAATGATGATGGAATTTCATAAATATTCTAAGAGATTTTCTTGGGGTTTGGCAGTTACATAACTGTGATCTAATTTCTAGAGGCAATGGCCAAATCTACATGGAAAAGCCACAACTGAAATAGGACTTAAACTTTCAGTAGAACATACTCTTCTTCCCCAACAAAAACTTATCTAACAAAGGAAATTATTTTTTTTGTTTTGTGCCCAGGAATCTAGAAGCCCTATGAATTTGGTTAGCAATGAGATCAATCTCTTGGTAGAAAGAAGCCTCCAATATTTTCATATATGGTTTCTCTTTTTAGAAAAATAATAATCTTACCATCAAAGAAAATTCAATCATGTAGAAGGCAAAAAACATTTGATGGTTAATATTTGGTATTTTTACTACTAGAAAACTAAGTAATATGGATCCTGTATCTTTTAACCAATTGTTATCTTAATTAAATACTAATTATCCCTATGTTGACTGAATTTTTATAGTCCGCACATTCTTAATAATATTCCCATTTTGGAAATGAAGAATCTGAAGTTCAAAATGGTTAAAATAGATTCTATTAGACTTACAAATAGCTCAGAATTAAAATAAGGAGAAAGTCCTCTGATTCTTATCTGATGTTCTTTCCCCACTAAATGGTCTCTGCCTTTAATTGTTTCATCATGGTGTTAGGTCAGTTTCTTATGGCTTGGCTTGTAAGGAATAATAATATATGATCCATAAGAAATGTGTGGTATAATTTTTTTAAATGAGTATCCAGAATTTGTGTTCATTAGAAATAAAAGGATTCATAAACTTGCTATTGGAATATACCACATAATGTACAAACTAGAAAGTATATAAATGTGTGGAATATGAAAATCTTATTGTCTTGACCTCAGTGTTCAGGATTATTTTCTATTGCTCATACATTTTCTTAAGCAGCTAGAAAGCAATACCAGTGTTACCATCAATACTCTGAGCTCTCTGACTCAATGTAGCTGAAAAATGAGTTCTAAGAAAGTTTCCAAAGCCCTGAATGATGTTAGTGTCTGGCCTTTTCATGATCAAGTGATCTCTTTAGCTTTAATGGGAAAAATAAATCATTGTTAAAAGATAATCTTGTCATATGGAAGCCAAAAAGGTGCAATACCAATGATCTGACTTACCAAAAACCGCCCTGCGGAATGGGATAAAGCAAATAACACAGTTTGTTTTGCTGTTGCTGTGTTTGGTGGTGAGGGTGAAGTAGGCTTAAGGAAATACTCGCTTTAAAAATAATAAGGGGGCAATATAAACTGATGTAATAGAAAAATGAATGGGCTTGGTACAGGGCTATTTTATAAGAACAGAACTAGAAGTTTAGAAATCCTTTCCCAAAGCCTATTCTATTTCATCCAATTGCTTATTTCATGATGAAACTGCCAATTGTTCACATTCTTTCTCACTTTCCTTTTCTTTTATTCAATTTTGATGCTGCAAATAATATGAAAAGCACAGGGATAGCTACTAGAGTTAATGTTTTGCTTTGCTTTAAGGTACCAATCTCTACAAAAGTAGCTTAAATACGGTTGGTAACAAAAATTATTTTTCTGTTAGTTTCTTTTCAATGGAGTTTATTCTTAGCAGGTTAAAAAAAATAAGCAAATCTATCCCTTAGAGACAAGATCTAATTTGTATTATTATGTCAATAAAATATGGGTGGACAAAAATAGGCAAAATATAAGACTGTAAATTAATTAAAACATACTCCCTTCCACTTAAAGCAACAAATGCACATGCATGAGCACACACACACACACACACACACACACACAAGATTCTTGAGTATGTAGATGTATGGTATTTACACATTTTGTTCCTCCTGCTGTGGAAAAATGAAAAGTATTCCTAAGAGTCTCTCTCTACATTTTGTTTCTATCTATGGAAAACAGGTCTAAAATACTGGTAAAAAGTAATTTCCTCCAGCTCAGGCAAACAGTGACAGGGAATATTTGTTATTGTGTGCTAAAAAACATCAGTCTGGAAAATTCCCAGTCCATCCTTCCTGCAGTGCTTCATAGCTCTCCCTTTGGCTCATAGGCTTGGGAAGCTTCATAGCTGGTATTTTCCAAAAAGGTTGCCAATCTCTCTTGTCTCTTTTTTAAAAGAGGAAAGAGGAAGTTTAAGTAATACCAAAGAGAATCTGAACTGAATTTCGAGTTTGGGCAATAAGCCTAGATAGCAGCTGAAATCAAGTTCTGATATGGGGAAGAGGGGGAATTCAGTCTGGTGGGATTTCCAAGACCTACTGTCAAAAGTTTTCAACACAGTTATGCAGCATCCTCTGTTCTGAAGTCTGTCCTTTGCAGAAGTACCATGCTAGAAAACCATCAGGAGGTCACAGATCATTCTGAAGAATCAACGTAATGACATGGGCTGATGACAGGTTGACATCTAAGGTCATGGACCATTTTCTTTGGGGGATGCTTGCATAGAGCAGAAGAGTTACATCAGCAAAATGTCACTGAAAGCTGTCACCAAATTCAACAAACAAGGCAGAGGACTACTCGCTAATGTACCCTCATCCCACTAAACCGAGAATACTCGATGCCATTCAACAAGGCTAGAACTGAGTACTGGTTCTTTGTCTAAATGTAAATACACAAATCCCTATAGGGAATGGCAGTGCCAGGCTTCTTCATAACTATAATGTTTGGTATTTTCCCAGCTATCTCTCTTCTTGAACAATTTTCACCAAATTCTAATGGTAGTACTTTTCACTTACCAATATCAATAAGCAGGATGGAAATGGAAAGTCACAAACCAACATGTGTAGCATGAAAAGACTGCTGTCTGCTTTTAAAAAAGTGTAATAAAAAATTAATGATTGGGAAGAGAAGAGTCACAGAAGTGGTAAGCAGCCCAGGTCCTTAGTCAGAGATCCAAGATACATTCCTAGCTCTCTTGCTTATATTTGTATGACCTTAGGACACTATTTAACACCTGAGCCTCAGTTTCTCCATTTAAAAAAAGAGAATAACTATATATGTCACTGAAGACACTATTAAAGTATACATGTAAAGTACTCAGTACAGTGCCTGATACATAAAACATTATGAAAATGCTAGCTTCGTTTATAATAATAATTATTATCATCACTATTTATAATTAGGAAATGCTTCTCAAAAGTGATATATTTGGACTTAACTTGTATATCATCTGATCTAGAAGTATAATTAAGGGTATCTAATCCCTTCTGATTTCATGAGTCAAACAGAAAACCAAAACAAATTGAATCACTCAACTGGTGTATTTAGAATTGCTGATGATTATAGCATTCAAGAAAGTTAGTGAAACATGCAAATTGCAATTCAACTGTTCTTGAAAATCTCCAAAGTCAGTTTTCATTTGTCTAGTCTAACAGTGGGTAGGGCTTATTCATTAAAAAAACACGTATATTTAAAAAACATGTATAAAAGCCTCCTTGAAAGGAACATTGAGTAAGGTGAACACAGAGGAGACAAGAAGGTATTGCTACAAGGAGGGTATTTCAATATCATTTGTATTCCATCTTAGACAACAAAAATGTGCTCATCCCATTTGCAAAGTGCTTTATGCTTTTCATGGAGTTATCACTGTATTGCCTTTTTATTTCATCTTTCTACCCCCAACACACACACACACACACACACATACACACAGCCACAATGTACATGGCAGCCTCTGTTCCTAGCACTGGTTCTCTTCTAAGTCCGTCTACTATTAAAGCCTTCATGTGGTTGGAAGGGCAGGTATGGTGTTAGTCACAAGGTTTATGAAACCCTTCCAGAAGATTCATTTAAAGGATAATCTAATTAGCAAATTTTGAAAGGGGCTGGTATGCACATTTCATTTATCATTTAATTCAAAAAACTCCACAGCACAACTTGGACAAAGTCACTGGTATCAAAGGTCCTGATGTAGCATAATTTGTGTTGAATGTGTTGCATTTTGACAGTGCTATAAACCAGGGAGACAGTTTACTGACAATTCTCTGCTACCAGATACCAACTCAGGACTCTGTCCAGCTTTACATTGTCAACTTTCATGGAAACATGAGCAGTTACATAGCCTCAGAGGACGCTGAAGTTTGGACTGCAAAAGACGAGATGGACAGATTTCATATTTTCATTGCAGATTTTTTTTTCCTTTTCAAACTGCTGAGAATAGTTTTTTTTAAGGCAGGAAATGCAACTAGTGTTTGTTTCTAGCAGGGCTTCTGTTTTGAGATTTCTTCTTAGTAGAAGAAATGTGTTGCCCAGCTGTCTAGAATCCCAATCAGGATATGGTTTCAGCATGAAATATATTATAAGAATGATTTTAGCTGGTTATAAACAGGAACAAAAATGAAGCTGGGGCTATTTTATCTCAATTTTACCCAAAGAAGTGGCACTCTCATTCTGTCCAATGGGACCAATCTGAATAAATAAGGTAAAGTTTAGTTCTGTGTTTTTTCCCAGGAAGGAAAGAAATTCCAAAAGACAAGCATTCAATAGCAGAGTTGTTGAACTTCTCAGTTATAGAGATTCTGAGAAATAAGAATCATGGGGCAGCTTTCCTAACGTACTACAATCCAAACTGGGTGGTTCAACCCAAGTAGAATTAATGGAGAGTTTAATGTTTGGCATTTTTAATGCTTCTACCTACTACACTTGTACATTGTTCAACAAATACTAATTAAGAAATCCCTTTTGGGAGGCCCTGAGATTTAATGCTAGTAATGGGGAAAATATAAGTACAATTCAAGTCTTAACCTTTTATGAAAATTTGTAGAAAAGATGGACATTTCAACCAGTATCCTATCTTTTTTTTTATTCTGGGATTTTTTTTTTTTTAGTGTTTCTGGAATATAAACACTAAGTATATTTCGTTATATTCTCTCCCCCCAAAATGGCATAAGATCTGTGGCATTAGATCTTTTATTAGATGGAATTTTAGATGCTGGATATAAATACACTACTGTAAATTCAACCATCCAGTGTAATGGGAACCCAGAGACGAATCCCAGGCTAAAGGATTCTGGATGGAAAATGCTTACAGTCTGTATCTTAAAGAATAAGAATTCTACTAGGCAGGAAGCCTATGTATGTGGATGAAAAAGAATAGGTGGAAGAATACTGAAAGCAAAGGGAAGAAAGCATGCAAAGGCATTATGAAATATAATGGTTGCAAATTTAGGAGTCGAGCTGAGGAGTGTAGTGTGAAATGGATAAAGATATCGTTCAGAGGCAGGGTGCCTACTTAGCATGTACCAGCCCTGGGATTGATCCCTGGCACCACCACCACCACCAAAATAAATAAATAAACAAATAAATAAAAGTACCACAAAGGCTTTTGAGGATCAGGGGATCCTCTGGTGCTGGCTAGTTGGAAGTTGGGTGCAAAGCCAGATTATGAGGAATTTCTAAATTTTTCTGAAGAATCCACTGACTATTTTTAAGTGCAAGAAAAACTAATATGAACTGGTCATGTTACTAAGGAAATATAATATTTATTATTTAATTGTATGTTCACAAATATCCTCAAGGCACTTGCATCCCCACTGTTTTCACTGTAAGGAACAGAGGCACAAAGGAGTTAAATAACATGGCAAGAGCATAAGAAAATTCTGAGTTCTATCATATTTATCTTATTATAAAACATATGAGCTTCTCTAACACCACTTTAAGATGTCTTGGGCTTCTTATTTTTCATTTCCTAATTTTCAATTTTTTCATTAATATTTTTAAAAAATATTTTTGGGTTCGCAGAAAAATTGGGTAGAAAGAACAGAAAGTTACCATAATACACTATCAATTTTACATCAGCTTCCCCCAATGTTAACATCTTATATTAGTGGGGTCACTGTTACAACTGATGAGCAAATAGTGATGTATTATTATTGATTATGTCCATAGTTAATATTAAGGTTAACTTTTTGTGTTGTATGTTATATGGTTCTTGACAAACGTAAGGTGATATATTTCCACAACTCTAGTATCATACAGAGATGTGGAATTGAACCCAGGGTCTCCTGCATGCTAGGAAATTGCTCAAACAATTAGCTACATCCTCAGCCCTACTTTCAAGTGTTAACAGTAATGAATAAGGTTGCAATATATATTTGTGTGCAGGTTTTTATGTGAATATTAGTTTTCAACTCATTTGGGTAAATATCTGAGACAAATTGTTGGATCATATGATAAGAATGTATTTACTGCCCAACTATGTTCCAAAGTGACTGCACCATTTTGCATTTCCATCAGAAATGAATGAGATTTTCTGTTGCTCTCCATCTTAGTCAGCATTTGGTGGTGCTTCAGATCATAGCTGTTCTAATAGGTGTGTAGGGGTATCTTGTTATTTTAATATGTAACTCTTTGACAACATACACATTTCCTAATTTTTCATCTTTGTCCTTATTGATTAAATACTTTTCTAACATGATTTTCACTCTTGAATTTTCATCATTCATTCATTCTTCTATTCATCAGCATATATTAAGTGTCTATTAGAAGCTGTTAATTTTGGGGGAGATATTTTCATTTTGGTTAAGATTCAGAATATAAATACAAATTTGAGCAATTATTTGGTGTTTACTATTTTTATATGACAGTAGAGTATAGTAGAACATATAGATATGTTGCATTCATTCTAGAGTCTTTCCTATTCCCATACCTTCTCCCCCTTGTCTAGTCCAATGAAGTTCTAATGTGCTCCTCCCTTGTTGTGGGTTAGCATCTACATATCAGAGAGAACATTCTGCCTTTGGTTTTTTGGGGACTGTCTTATTTCAGTTAGCATGATAGTCTCCAGTTCCACCCATTTTTTCTGGCAAATGCCAAAATTTCATTCTTCTTTATGACTGAGTAATATTCCATTGTGCATATATACCACATTTTCTTTATCCCATTTTTCTTTTTTTGATTATTCTTTTCCCAACTTTTATTTTGCCCTTTTCCACTTGGTATCTATTCCACATTAATTATTAATTTGTCTTTCTCTCTTTTCTATTTATCTACAAGTCAGTGGTTATCTTTTACCTCTATGGTGATAATTTAATAATTTCTTCAACTTTCCCTTTCTCCCTTCAAAGGTTTTATCATTATCTCTTCATAGTGCCCACAGTACAGAGTCTGAAGACTTGTTAGAGATTACAGAAGGAAATGTCCAAATTAAAAATATCCTTTACCTTGGTTGACAATAAATCTTAACTTCTGGATTGTTGCCAAATTGCCACTAACTCGATATATTCCATCAGCATCTAGACCTGAAAATAAAAGGTTATGTTTTATATTAGCTTACATAAGAACCAAGATGATATGAATAAGTAAATTTGAGAAGGAAGAGAGCAATAAATCACCATCAAATCTCTCTTTCTCACAGATAAAACAAATTTCTGTGTCCTAACCTAAGCAATCTTCAACATTTTAATACCAATAAACTAATCATAAAATTAATTGACAGTTAATCATCAAAACTTTTGACTCTAATTGAGCCATAAAAGAGCTATAGATAACAAGGGATGACATAGCACATTTAAGATTTATTTAGAATAAAAATATAGGAATTAAACCAGTGGAATGAGAACCTCCAGGTATATGTATATTGTCTTCTGCTTTTGAACAAGTAAAATAAGTCCAGGTTTTTGTGAGTTTTTTTCCCTGTTTTCTTCTGTCTTCCTAACTTCTTATCTTTTTCTTTTCTTCCTGCTCTCCCTCCTTTGTTTGTTTGTTCTTTCTTCATTCCAGTCCATTCTCTTTCTCTCTGGTACTGGGATTGAACCCAGTGCCTTGCACATGCAAAGCAAGTGCTCTACAACTGAGCTATACTCCTAGCCACCAGTCCATTCTCTTTTCCTTGTCACTATAGCATGACACACATTGATTGGTCTGATTATTTCAACTATAGAATAAAAATCATACTCAAATGTAAAATTTTACCATTTCAATGTGAGGTATTCCCCAAAAGCTCATGTGTGAGCCAATGCAAGAAGACCTAGAGGCAAAATTATTGGGTTAGGAGTCAATTATTTAGCGGGTTAATCCCCTAACAGGATTGACTAAATGGTTACTGAAGGCGGGAGGGGTGTGGTTGGGGGTGTGGCTTTGGGCTATGTATTTTGAATCTGGCAAGTGGAGTCTCTCTTTGCTTACTGATCACCAGGTGAGAGTCTTCTCTCCACCAAACTCTTCTGCCATGATTTTCTGGCTTCTCTAGGCCCCTGAGGAATAGACTTGACTGTCTATGGACTGAGACATCTAAAACTGTAAGTCCCTAAATAAACATTTTCTCCTTTACAGTTGTTCTGGTTGGGTCTTTTAGTCACAGCAACAAAAAAGCTGACTAAAGCATATAATTAGTTGAATAACTTATACTATACAATAGTAATGTGTTGTTACATTATGGAGGAACCAATAAATAAAACCCTTGCCAAAATGGTGATATTAATTTCAAATTATTATTAGAATTGGTCATCAAAATGAATTATCCTGGAAGTGGATATGGATATTCAACAACTTGTTTTAGACACACCTATTTATAGCATCTAGTTATTTTCATGACCTAGTTATCAGGAAGACTAAGAAACAGGAAAATTTTAAGAGAAACTCTTATTTGACACTATTATTGCCTGAAAGAAATGCTGATAATATAACTCTAATGTCAGGAGTGTATATTCTTAGATGTCTCTAGACTCTTAAGAGGCCCTGATGAGATTCCCAGCCCATATAGGGGCCATTGTCACACTTCCTGGGGAGGTGGCATAGCACCATGATTAATTATTGTGATTCACAGTAGTAAGCATTATATAAATTTGGAGAACTTACTGTCATTTAAGTAAATGTGTTCCCTTCAGATATTTTCCTCTTAATTTTTCTGAACATATAGCCAATGAGGAAAATATTTTGGAATTATTTAAAATCAACTTCATTGGACTTGTATAGTATATAGAGAAAAGTTCATGATGCTGGAATTGGGGCCTTAGGGAATAGTTTTGGATCCACATGTAGTCAAACATCATTCAAAACCAAGAAAGGTGAACAATGTCCACTTACATGTCACCACAATCAGGTAAACAACTAAAGTTTGATGAAAGGCAAATTTCCCTAATTTTTTCCTATAGGTAATCAATTGTTTTGAAGGAATTTAGAGAAGAATGATATTTTAGAAAATAGACATCAAGGGACAGTATGGGTCTATGTACTCTGCATGAGTAATCCTTATATATGCAAGAAAAAAGAATCAGTTAAATTAGTTCTATTTAAGATAATGATTACAGATGAAAAGTCAATTAATATCTATTACAATAAAGTGAAAAATTTGAATGCTTCTTTTTAAATTAATTTGCATTTTGGTAATTAGCTAAGCCATTATGTGAGGTCACTGATAAGTGAAATTATTTGAATTCTCATAATATTTTGTTGCAAATCAGTATCTTACTTAAACATAATTTCAATTCATATATCCCTTTATATAAGGTATAAAATAAAGAGCATTTGTAATTTAAAGCTAGGACTCATGCAATAGTACTTTAAATGCTATTAAAATTCAAGTAATTTAAAGTTGTAAACTAAATTTTCAGTATCCAAATTTTCAGTATCCAAAACCTGTATTTTTCTCTTACACAAATTTTAAATTACAAAATAAGAAGTACTTTCCTTAGTCTTTAGTCAATTTCAGGAGAGGTTTTTTTTTTTTTTTTTTTTTCCTTTTCAATAATCAAAAACATTTGAAAGAGTAGTGTGGATTGGATACATTACATATGAGCATTTGGAAAACACTATGCTGTTCAAAGAAAGCAACATCATCCTAAATTAATAACTGAATTTTCTTCTGGGATAGGAAAAGGGAGCACTGGTGATGGAGACAGGGAGGGTCATTCCAACCTGTGCCACCACTGTGGGTATAGAGCTGAGTCACAGAGAAACTGCTTTGTGGCTTAAGATAGAAACCAGAAAGTAAGAGGAGTAAAGTAAAACATATTAGATGCAATATGAATCTAACTTGACACAACTTCCAAGCCCTTCAGATTCAGAGATATCAACACTATCCATCTTGTGAATGATAATCATCTCTGACATTAGTGACTCCTGCTTTGAATAGCTCATGATCCCTTTATCATGCTTTTTAAATTACATAAATAGAGTGAAAACGACAAAGTAGATATTAAAAAAGAGGGTATTACATTTTGCAAAATAATCTGGAACTTATCAGTGAATTTAAGCAATTATAAATTATATAGGTTCAGTCTTGACATTGATTACCTTTTCCCTGAGTGTCTGACAAAATGGCAAACCCAAAGTCCTGGGGATGTTATCCAAATTACAATTCTTCACGTGTCGTCCTTTTTTATTCCAAGAACTTTGAAAGTTATGCCAAACCAAACCAATGTAAATTGGTGGATTTGGACATCCTTTTCATGACCACATTATCCTTGCTGAACTAGAAACTACTTATTTTGGAAATATAATTAGACTTTGAACAATTTCTAAATGAGCAATGTTTTCAAGGTACCAACATTGTGCTTTGAGAGTTACCTCTTTCAAGAAAATAACATGACTGTGAATGTTGACAGAAATTTTGCCTGTTATGCTAAAAATACTCTGGGACACAAAAAATCTAAGTTATTTTACATTTTTTCCCAGACTGTCATTAGCAGCATTAATGAAACATTCTCTGAAGAAATCCACATTCACCGAAATAGCATTTATCTGTTCATCATCAGCTGACTTTCTTATGTTTCAAAATAGTGTTTACCATTGGCAGAAATCACTGGGTGTTGCTGTAGGGGATTTTAAAAAGTCTTTCTCTCGTTTTTCTTTTGAAGAAGCTTAGACAGGATAGACACACAATTAGGAGATATTAAACCAAATGGTGGTTGAAGCTCAGTGGAAAGAATGCAGCTGTCATAAGTAATTCCCACCATAAATCTTAGACACTTTCCAAAAAGAAATCTTAGAGACCAACATTGTGTGCAGAGTTGACCAACGGAGGGGCAGTTTTTTGACAATGCAAATGAGCATGATAAAAATAGTTGCACACCTTGGATTAGATAGCATTCTTGGTAGTTTGAATTAATGGACACACAATGGAGATGTGGAGTTTGAGTCTGGTTGAAGCCTAATTGTTTTTTTCTGATTCACGACAAAGTGCATCTGAAACTCTTGGGTCTGCAAATGTGGGCTGGGAATTTTGCACAAACTGTCCCTTTCCTGAAATTTATGGTGCTTCCTAATTCCTAGGAGGCCAGAGCTACCACAAGACGAGTCATTCTCGCAATTCTTTGGACGTCTGGATTTTTCCCCTGGCAAGGACCACTGAGACTGCCCTGTATCTGAGGCACATTTCTTTCTCTTTTCTTCCAAAATCCTGCTTGAATTCAGAGCTAAATATCAGGAGTAACTTTTGGGACATTCAGACCTATTCCTTCTCTAAATAGAAGTGTTTCCAACCACTTATTGCTGATTAATCAGTTAATACACTTCAAATTCAATTGAAAGTACAAGATAGAATTATTACTCTACATTTCATTGCATACAATGGCTGCAGTTTAGGCTGTATCTTTGTGCCAGCTTTATTTAGTAATTGCTTATTTCTTGTGAGATTCCCATCCTTCAACAGCCATACCATTTCTTGAAAATGATTACCATAGGAAAGAATTGACATAATTCTGTTCATCAAACAAGAATGCTTTTATTCTACAGAATACCTGTGTAACTTTATAACAATCATTGAAAGTAAATACTTTTTTTTTTTTTTATCATAGGGACAATATTTTTCATGCTACATAGAAGAATATCCAATGATAATGAACTACTTGCCCCAACCTGTTTTTCCAAAAACAGTTATTGGTAACAGTTCTGTTTGCACTTTCTTTGTTGTTGCTCATTTATGATAATGTGTCATATTTCTGTATATTAATTTATTCACTTTTAATGGTATTTATTGACCTATCAGTAAAGATAAAGAGCTTGATGCATTCATAATTTTTACCACTTATTTATGTACTTTCTTTGTTTTCATTATTAGTTACATCTGTCTATTTCCATTTCAATATATCAAATTACCTTGTTCTATAAGAAAGAAATTAATACACTTATTTTTCCTCTTTCTCCTCTACCACTTCCTATGTTATTATTATTTATAATCTATAATTATGTTATCATTTTACATATTCTCAACATTTATATTTTATTTGTACTTTATAAATGTTTTGTGACTTATCTATGTGTTTATTTTAGTCATTATTTTTTAAAAGGAGTGTAAGTGGGTTCAACATTAAAATTTTGTTTACTAAAGATCTCCCAAAAGTTAAAATATAATATATCCTCTTCTTCCTTTCTTGGCTTCTTCATTTCCTCAAATTAAGTAGTATCTGATAAAATATAAATGTTCTGTACTACATTTACTGTCCAAACCAGTCATCAGTGAACACATATGATGCTACTGAGCACATGAAATGTGGTTAATGCCACAGAGTAACAGAATTTTATTTAGGTTGCATAATGGAACCACATGTGGCAAGGAAATGCCATATTTGACAGTACAGGTCTAGGTAAGAGTCAACTGGAAATATTTTCTTATATTCCACTGTCATTTGTTCTTGGACTTATTTATTTTTAAAAAATTTTTAGTTGTTTATGGCAGTGCCGAGAATTGAACCTAGTGCTTCACACATGCTAGGCAAGCACTCTACCACTGAACCACAACCTGAGCTTGGGTTTATTTTTTAAGATTTTTTTTTTTTGTTCATAAAAGTAAACTATTGGTAATCTTCCTTATTTCTCCTATCTTAATGACTGTTTTCCTTTCCTTTTCAATTGACTGTTGATTCAAATATTTATTTGGGTCTCAAAATCTTTTACTTTCCTAACTTTGAAATATAAATGTTCCATCATTTTATAGCATCCCTGCTGTTAAATCTGATGTCAAATTGACTTTAGATGCTTTTCAGGTAAATTGCTTTATCTCTCAGGGATTTAAAAAAATTATCTTTAAAATTGTAGCAGTAAAAGGTTACTCAGAAATGTTCTACATGTGGGCTGGGGCTGGGGCTCAGTGGTAGAGTGCCTGCCTTGCACATGTGAGGCACTGGGTTCGATCCTCAGCACCACATAAAAATAAATAAATAAATAAATAAAGATATTGTGTCCCAGAGACCAATCCACGAAATTACAACTTTCTTATATTTGATAAAGGGGCTAAAAGCATGCAATGGAGGAAGGATAGCATCTTCAACAAATGGTGCTGGGAAAACTGGAAATCCATATGCAACAAAATGAAGCTGAATCCCTTTCTCTCGCCATGCACAAAAGTTAACTCAAAATGGATCAAAGAGCTTGATATCAAATCAGAGACTCTGCATCTGATAGAAGAAAAAGTTGGCTCTGATCTACATATTGTGGGGTCGGGCTCCAAATTCCTTAATAGGACACCCATAGCCCAAGAGTTAATAACAAGAATAAACAAATAGGACTTACTCAAACTAAAAAGTTTTTTCTCAGCAAGAGAAACAATAAGAGAGGTAAATAGGGAGCCTACATCCTGGGAACAAATTTTTACTCCTCACACTTCAGATAGAGCCCTAATATCCAGAGTATACAAAGAACTCAAAAAATTAGACAATAAGAGAACAAACAACCCAATCAACAAATGGGCCAAGGACCTGAACAGACACTTCTCAGAGGAGGACATACAAGCAATCAACAAGTACATGAAAAAATGCTCACCATCTCTAGCAGTCAGAGAAATGCAAATCAAAACCACCCTAAGATACCATCTCACTCCAGTAAGATTGGCAGCCATTATGAAGTCAAACAACAATAAGTGCTGGCAAGGATGTGGGGAAAAGGGTACACTTGTACATTGCTGGTGGGACTGCAAATTGGTGCGGCCAATTTGGAAAGCAGTATGGAGATTCCTGGGAAAGCTGGGAATGGAACCATCATTTGACCCAGCTATCTATCGTCCTTCTCGGACTATTTCCTGAAGACCTTAAAAGAGGGATACTGCCACATCAATGTTCATAGCAGCACAATTCACAATAGCTAGACTGTGGAACCAACCTAGATGCCCTTCAATAGATGAATGGATAAAAAATGTGGCATTTATACACAATGGAGTATTACGCAGCACTAAAAAATGACAAAATCATGGAATTTGCAGGGAAATGGATGGCATTAGAGCAGATTATGCTAAGTGAAGCTAGCCAATCCCTAAAAAACAAATGCCAAATGTCTTCTTTGATATAAGGAGAGCAACTAAGAACAGAGCAGGGAGGAAGAGCATGAGGAAAAGATTAACATTAAACAGAGACGAGTGGTGGGAGGGAAAGGGAGAGAGAAGGGAAATTGCATGGAAATGGAAGGAGACCCTCATTGTTACACAGAATTACATATAAGAGGTTGTGAGGGGAAAGGGGAAAAAAAAAACAAGGGAGAGAATTGAATTACAGCAGATGGGGTAGAGAGAGAAGATGGGAGGGGAGGGGAGGGGGGATAGTAGGGGATAGGAAAAGTAGCAGAATACAACAGTCACTAATATGGCATTATGTAAAAACATGGATGTGTAACCGATGTGATTCTGCAATCTGTATTTGGGGTAAAAATGGGAATTCATAACCCACTTGAATCAAATGTATGAAAGATGATATGTCAAGAGCTTTGTAATGTTTTGAACAACCAATAAAAAAAAGATATTGTGTCCATCTACAACCAAAAAAATATTTTAAAAAATGTTCTACCTGTGGGTCATTTTAATCAGAAAACAATTTCTTATATTTCTTGACATATGTTTCCATCTATTGCATCTCTTCTCTATGTTTAGAATTTCTTTAGGATGGGTACTGATTAAACACCAGTTATCCTTATGATTGAAAGATAAAATTAATTAGAATAAACAGCAGTCATACATACCACTGTACAGATAAAGCATACTTAATCTGTTAATCTGAAATCCTCCAAAATTTGAAACTGTTTTTGAGTGCCAATGTGACACCACCAGTGTAAAATTCCACAACATGAAACTTCATTTTTATAAAATTGTTTAAAGTATTGTATGAAATTACCTTCAGGTTGTATGCACAGGTATGTATAAGACATAAATGCATTTGATATTTAGAGTTGGGTCCCTTCCCTCAAGATATTTCATTATGATAATGCAAATATTTCAAAATACAAAAAAAAAAAAAAAAAAAAAAAAATCTGAGATCTGAAACATTTCTGGTCCCAAGAATTTTAAGTAAGGATACTCAACCTGTATTTGTACCAAACTTTTTTCTCCAATGACTTCATCTTAAATGAGAAGGCTGAGTAAGGGCTTCTTGTAGGATGAATAAATGGCGATTATTTAACAGGCTAGCAGTCTACCTACCAAGTAAGTAGAACTTCACTCTGGGTATGCAGTACTATAACTACTGTGCTTCTGTGTTAGGGTCTGTAAACAAGTCAGGATGGCACCTGGCATTTACAATAAATGGCTCCCACTCCTGCTGTATCAGTGTACACAAGTTGCTCGTCACCCCCCCCCCCCCCCCCGGTTATTTTACTGCAGCCGGACTGCGGCACTCCTGGATAAAGCTCTCTATCTGTTGTAGAGGACCTTGCTCTTAGATATCTGTCACTTTGCCTTTTCCCTCATAGAACATGTCTGTAAGCTCATGTGTCTACTGCAGGTACTTTGCAGAGTGGAAAAAAAAAGTCAGAGATCCAGATCTTCCAATAGTTAGATCCCATTATTTAATGAATTACTTTTACTTAACTGACTTCTTGCCAACTTCTGCTTTTTATTTGTTGACTCCAAGTTTGGATATTCCCTAGAACATCCCTGAAAAGAATTGCGCCTAATTATGGTGTCTGGGAATGGTGTTCTTCTGCTTTTATTTCTCTAGCTGTTTGATCTCATCTGCTCTTTGTCTTCCTGGAATTTCTACCATTTCTGGTCTGGTCTGTTGATAGCACATTTTCTCCTTTCAGCATCCTGTTCTTTATTTCTTTTCTTTTATTTTGGGGGGGGGGGGTGGGGGGTGGGGGATGCTTTCTAGGGATTGTACCCAAGACCTTGTGAATACTAAGCAAGCACTCTACCATTGAGTTGCATCCCTAGTTCCTAAACATCTTTTTTATTGTTTCATTGAAATTTTTTCTGAGAAAAGAAAATCAGATATGTTTTCTCAGTTTGCCAACTTGAATAGTAGGCCAACATCATTGTTTTACAAGGTATATCCTTAATGTTGAAAACAAAGTTTAATTAGATTGTTGACATGCTGCTGCAAAAGAATTTTTATTGGTGCATGGGATATAAATGATAAGGATGAAGTTATAAATATTTAAAATACTCATTATGTGACTTTAATGTTGGGAGACTATGCTAATATATGGTTCAATTTCAGTGTACTCCTCATATCCTTTTATTTTTATCATTCTTGTACTTTACTGTGTTTATGTAAATCCTACTGTCATTTATACTTTTAAAAATTTACCCTTTACTACTAAAATTGTTTGGTTTTATCTTATATTTCATGAATGCTTTCAATTGTCATTTCTTTCTTTTATTTTTAAAAATATTTTTTAAATTTTAATTTGTTATACTAGACAGCAGAATGCATTACAATTCATATTACACATATAGAGCAGAATTTTTCATATCTCTGGTTGTACACAAAGTAGAGTCAGGCCATTCATGTCTTCACACTTGTACTTAAGGTAATGCTATCCATCTCATTCCACTGTCTTTCCTACCCTGTGCCCCCTCCCTCCCCTTTGTCCTATCTAGAGTTCATCTAATCCTCCAATGCAACCCCCCTTCCCCCGCCAAGAATACAAACAACAATATTTATTGGTGAGGATGTGGGGGAAAAAGGCACACTCTTTCTCCTTCCTTCCTTCCTTCTTCCCCTTCCTCTTCTTCCTCCTCCTCATTCCCCTTCTCCTCCTCTTCCTCATCTCCCCTCTCCTTCTCTTCTTCCTCCTCCTCATCCCCCTTCTCCTTCTCTTCCTCCTCCTCCTGATCCCCCTTCTCCTCCTCTTCCTCCTCCTCCTCCCCCTTCTTCCCTTCCTCCTCCTCTTCATCCCCTTCTCCTCCTCCTCCTCCTCCTCCTATTTTTTTTTGTTATTTTGTCCTATCTTTCTTATGTCTCTGTTATAAGTCCCTGTTTCTTACAAACAATTACTGTAAAACCTTTTTCTTCTTTGAATGTCATAACAAAATATTTACCTTCAATTTTTCCTTCACTACTTTTGTTTGTTTTGTTTAAGGTCATTATATAAGTTTTCACTGGTTCATTTTTATTATTCATTTCTGAAGAAATGAGTTTTTCATCTATTATTTAAAAGGCAATTTATATGGAAAAGAAGAATTTTTGTCTCTTAAGATATGGAACAGATAAACATTTGTTGCTACATTTCAAAAATACAAAGGTGAAAAGAGGTCATTAAGAAAAGGAAACCTTTTCTTTTTTATTTTGTGGGAAAATGGCTTAGAATCTATGACACTGATAAATGAACCATTATTTTATATTTTTCATATAGTCACTGTCCTAGGTGAATCCCAGGTTTAAATTAAATATCTTAAAAGTGAAAGCACATACAATACAAGCAACAGTATGTGGGACTAATGAAGAAAATGAAGTCAAGCTTAGACTTTCTTGAATCAGAAAGAAAACTCTTCAACGACTTTTTATCCAGCACTGAGTAATGAGGATCACCATCAGATGATTTCTTCTGCCTTTTATCTCACTATCAGTTCAACCTGTTAAACCCAAAATACATATTTATTTATTATTATTTATCACATTGTTATTCTGCCCAATATTGACCTCTTAATCAACCTTATCCTATTTGGACACCTGGAAAGACAGGGTACTGATACTGCTCCAAACTTAAAATGGGTAGAATAAAAGGATGAGATAGCCTGAATATTAGGAGTGTTACTCATTTTTGTTTTCTTGTTGATTCTGCACTGTACCACTTAAATCTTAAAAAAGGTCTTTGAAATGGTATTTGGGAAAGTGAGAGTTAGCACGGTTGTCTATTTTTTAGAGATACAGGGTTGGGAAAAATCTTGGAAAATCATTTATTGCATTACTTGTCTAGTTTCTCATCTCACTAGTTTTTTTTAAGTGGAATATAGGACATTCTTAAGTAAAAAAGAATATTGTAATTTTTACCCAGAAAATAAAAGCCATCCATACTCAATGGATACATAAAAGGTAAGTCACTGCCATTCCATGCAACAGGAATTCCCCTCTCATATTTATATGTCATTCTTGCCACAGCATCTCATTACTTTTCTCATAATTGAAGACACTTATCCACTTTTCTATACTGTTGAAGTCCAGAAATGTGGACAGAAATATATGAAAGGTTCTGTTGCTTGTTTCTATTTGCTGTTATTCCTTTTATCGCTCAGGAATGTTTTTTTTTTTTTTTTCATGTCAACTTCATACATTTCATTCAATTCATGTTCCATTTAGACTTACTATTGGGCCAAGAAAGATATCTTTTAATATCTTTCCATTTAATTTATAGATTACTAACTGTAGTTGAATCAGGGGAAAGAAAAGGGGAAAATGTCCCAATGTAGCTAATGGTATTTAGATTGAAGTCATTTGTATGTCCTGCTTAACATCTGAGTAAAGTGAAGTCATAAGCAAAGGATGGTATCCCATGTGTAGACACTCATTTCTTATATATTGGTTCTTACATTTCTGTCTAAGCAAAGAATTTGGGACCTACAAGATGGTAGACATAAATATGATTTATGAATTATGTAAATCTTAGGATCATTCTGGAAATAGCTAAAGATTAGACAGATTTCAGAGGGGCTCTGAGTTTGATTATAAAATCTCAGTAGGAAAGAACTAGCATCTGTGGTTGGATAAGACCAAAGATGAGCAATGATTTCTGCAAAAATGGGAAAAAAGGGTACCTATAGTTTTTGACAAATTATCTTATTATTTTCCCTACTTTTTGTAAAAATCTTGGCTGATGACTTTGGTTATCATTTAGCAAGAGCCTGTTGTCTTGTAGAGCTTTATGTAGCTAGGAGATACTGGACTTTGAGGATGCATTTACATCATATCATTCTTTTTGTTTCTTTTATGTTTGAGTTTTACTGGTATGCTATGCTGTAATCATGCTAACGTAAATATCATTCCTTTTATGGGGTAAAAATGGGAGCTCATAACTCACTTGAATCAAAGTGTGAAATATGATATATCAAGAACTATGTAATGTTTTGAACAACCAACAATAAAAAATTAAAAAAAAATAAAATAAAAGTGTAACTTCCCTAGTATGTTTCATTAAAATGAATAAAAGTAACAAGAACAAAGAGCCTAATTTCATCTGGCAATTTGCAAGCAAATATGCCAGCCTAACCTGAGGTCTACATAGCAGTAGGGAAGCCACAGCAGGTTCAAGGAGAGTAACCAGCTTTGCAAGATACCATTTCTATGAAGAGCTGGGAGTCTAGGGAGGAGTATTCTGAACTTCATGCACATGCGTATTTTTTCTTTGTAAAATTCTAGCAATAGACAACTTCATAAGTTAAAGACATGAAATAAAGGGCTCACTAATACAAATAAGAAGAAAACACTGAAAAATGGCTTCTTTTGTGAAGAAGTCATAAGACTTATATAAAGTCTAGCTTTTGATCCATCATACTTGAAGTAGGTATTGATTTAAAATTCATATATTTGCTGTCATTCTTTTCAATCCCTCTACCCCTATTTTCCCTTACATCTAAACAAAGTGACCTCATTGTTTTCCATTCGACTTTTTTTTTTTTTTAAACATTGGCTGGGATGATTGAGATTCAGGAATGTGGGAAAATGGATTCCCAAACCACGTCCCTCCCCTTTCATTCTGAACTGTAATTTTTGGCTTGGCTTGAATCATAGTCATCACATTTCAGCCAGAATCTCTCTGTAAAGTGATCTTTCTTAAACATTTCTCTCACTCATCAAGGGATCAGAAACAAAGCCATTCTAGCCTTTCAGCAAAACACTTACAAGCAGCTTTTATGGAGAAGTTGCAAGAGCTAAATTTCCTCTAAAAGTGTTTGAAAAGTGAACATTTTCAGTGCCTTGCTGTCCTTTTTGTGAATCTTGTCATCTGTATGCCATGAGCTCCAGCAGCTATTTTAATCTGTTTTTGTTTGCAATCCATTTGGTGTCCACCCAAGGAAATGCAGGTGATTCTAATTAACTTACTGCTGAAGATGTAGGAAAAATATCTCAATTGTGTTTTACAGAATTATACACTTAAAACCTTTCTTCTATTATTTATAACACATTATTAATGAAAATGATTATATGAATATATTTACCACCTAATTCATTGCTGTTCCTTTTTTTTTTTTAAATCAATGAGGCTTATGGCACAAGAAAAAGCCACACACATACACAAGTACACAGACACAATACAGACCCCAGCAATGCTTGCCAAGTTTTATTTAACAAGAGTAGCAACTTAAAAATAACATTATTTTTACTTTGTGCAACATAGTTTAATATCTGAAATAACCCTGTTCCAATAAAAACCTATTGAAATACTCTCAGGCCTAACTCTGCCCTGAAGGTAAAAGTGATTAATTGAAAGATTTTGGCAGATCTCCGCTCACCACCAGGGCAGTTTAATTTAGAACACATTCAAGCATTTCTCAGTGTCTCTGTATTGGTAGAGCATAACTTTTGATCTTCTTTGGGGAGGTGCTTCTAATTCAGATGCTTTGGCTAACCACTTCCTGGAGGGTTTTGATGGCTGTCTCTGCTAAGTTTTCAGGTGAGAGAGAACTTACTTGCACTGATGCCTAAAGTGGGTTAGTATAGTAAATCCTAGGCACAAAGGTGACATATTTCTACAAGACTATTTCAGCATACCAAGCACCAGCAAACTCTTATTAGATCATAGACCAGAGTGTTCTTGTTCAACTTTTTATACTCTCCCAAACTTCTGAGAAATCCCTAGTGTCATTAGTCTCATTTCTAGTCAAAGGTGAAGAAGCACCTAATCATGACAGTGGAGATGGCTAATGCATATGAAGTTCCTATTTTCAGAAAATATGAATAGGATTACACTTTCTTTTAGAGAATACAGGAGAGACTACCCTGTGGGTGTTAATATTTCTGCTATACAGAAAGATGGGTCTGGGGCACATTTATTCCTGTTTGTAAATGGAACTATGTTAAATTTTGGTTCAATGGAAGGACAGATAAATTCTAATATATACTAGATGGAAACTCCTTGAGTTGGTGAACTCTATCCATGTAATTTGACAATGTAATTTGACAAACATGAATTTCAATCAAAAATTTTTCCATGTAATTTGACAAATATTGATTAAGCTCTTATTATGTAGCAACAGAATGCTAGGCATTAGAGATATATAACAATGAACACAATGTGCACAAGCCCCAATTGCATATACACACACACAAACACACACACATATATATATATACACACACATATGGATGTATAGGTACATAATATTTATATGTATGTATATTTATATTTAAATATAAGTACAATACATATGTAATTATGTCACATGCATACATATATATGATATGCATAGAAATATTAAAAGTGATTATCCTAGGTTTTTAAAAAGTATTTTATGTATTTTACAATATATGTGTATGTGTTTATATATAATGCACATACATATATAAACATATATATTATTCTTATGAACAAACAATAATAATGGTATTTGTTTTATTACTAAGATATTACTCCATGAATTATATTTCTCTGTTTTGAGATAAGCTTGTGGGTTTTTATTCCCATAGAACCACTTGAAAAATATTTGAAAAGTATCATTAATCTATTCAATGTCCTTTAATGTATATATATATTTTTAATTTTAATTGATTTTTTTAAAAAATAAATGACAGCAGAATGCATTACAATTCTTATTACAGATATACAGCACAATATTTTATATCTCTGGTTGTATATAAAGTATATTCCACCAATTCGTGTCTTCATACATGTACTTTGGATAATGCTGTTCATCACATTGTACCATCCTTGCTAACCCCCTGCCCCCTCCCTTCCCCTCTCACCCCTCTGTCCTATCTAGAGTTCGCCTATTCCTCCCATGCTCCCTCTCCTCAATGTCTATTTTGTATCCCTAAATTAACTAAAATATGCTTTGAGAACCAAGAGATAAGGTTCAGAATCTTCATAGTATACACAGTAGACGTTTCCAAATGTAAGTATTTTATGACCTATATCATTATTTGGCTCATTAGGTTCAGATTTGCAGATATAAGTATAAGGTTTCTGGAACAGAGCTGGAAAGACATGATCATTTTCCCACTCAGAAGCTCTGACTCTCCCTGGACAACAGTTTCTATTGACATTCATGATTTTATGACTCACACAAAAAGAAATCTACAGATAAAAGCCAAGAGGTAGCATGAATACTGGCTTTCTTAATTTCTGCTATCACACTGTAACTAGAAAGATTAGGCAAAGCTTTCTGTTAGTGGTCAAGGAGAGCCCTATCTTTAGCTTCTTTCCTGATTATGTGAGGGCTGTTAACCATCTAGCAAGAAATTGCATACACTCTGGTTAATCAAAACACTACTTATTGATTTTAAAAAAAAGCATTCCAATACCAATTGTTTCCTTATTTAAACTCATCTAGCCATAGTGTAATATAAATCAGATTTCTTGCTTCTGGATGGTTTTGTCACACACGTCTATGTTGAAAGTCTTATTGGAATATGTTGGTGTGTGATTTTATATATATATATATATATATATATATATATATATATATATATATATATATCCACATACATACACAAACACACACATATTTGGTATCAATCATTTCTTTCTGATGTGTTGTCATTGAAAGATGATACATTAAATTAAGATGTTTTACATAGGTTGATGCTCCTCTTTACAGTATCCATGCAGTGTGTCTTCACATATATGATTTTCTAAATGCTGAGAAATAAGTAACAAACACACCTGTATGGAAATTAAATAAGAAACATCTTAATCTCCTAATTTTCTCTCTCTCTGTGCCAGTACCATTTGTGTTTTTGTTTTTGTTTTTGTTTTGTTTTGTTTTTGGTACTGAGGAGTGAATTCAGTGGTACTTAACCACTTAGCCACATCCCTATCCTTTTTTTTTTTGTATTTTATTTAGAGACAGGGTCTCACTGAGTTACTTAGGGTCTCACTAAGTTGTTGAGGCTGGCACTGAACTCACAATCCTCCTGCATCAGCCTCCCAAGGAGCTAGGATTATAGGTGTGTGCCACCACACCCAGCCACCATTTGAGTTTTGATAGTAATATTAGAAAATCTATAATCAGTCACTATAGCTGACCCTGAAGTACTGTAGAAGATAGAAGTGAAAGCCCATCAATTTACAAACCTGGATTTTATGCCATTAGTCACCAATGTAAGTCTTAAGTTTAATCACAGAAGAGATATATATATATATATATATATATATATATATATATATATATATATATATATATATATAGTGTCTTTAGAAGTTTGGGGAAGATAATTTCACACAGGTTTGCTTCTGCCTAAAATTCTGCAGTTAGAATTTTATCCCCCTGTCTTGAAATCCAATGAAGGCATTTCACATCAAACAATAATTCATACTTCAGTGTGGGTTATCTGCTAAATCCTCTACTGAGAGCACACTTTAACTAAAAGAAAGGTGAATATAGTAAGAGTTAATGTATAGGATATGAGAGAGAAATAATGGAGAATAAAGGGTCAAGGACAGTAAAAAATAGCACAAGAACACAGAGAGAAAGATGGTACACCATATCAGCTTTAACCTAATTGAAAAGAGTGGTTGACATTACCCAAAGACTCCCTGCCTGGATTATTTGCTATTTTCAGATATACCAAGTTACAGGGAAAAGAAATATTACTACTGTACTTATAGATTTGGAAGAAAGGAGACACATTTTTCACATTTGACTAAGTACAATTAATTTTTAAACATGATTTATTCTTACCATCATAATATTTTCCCCATCATATGAAAATTGTAAAAAGTAATCTATCTTCAGGGATGATTTGTATAATGATTTTTCTTCCAGGTGAAGAAAATCTTTCAGATTTTTACATCCATATAGGTCTTTTTTCTACAGATTGAAATGTACTCCCTTGGAATCATGAGATCTTTGACATTAATTCCTTTCTCCTCTCTAGTGGTGACTGCAGAGAACACAGCCTTGGTGCTTCTTCCACTTTGTAACTCTCCTGTGACTTCACCGTATGAGGAGGTGTTTGTGTGTAGATCCCCAACTTCATCCAGCACCTCCATTCTCTCCAGTGACCTTAAGTTCCCCCAAGTAACTAAGCCTAAGATTCATTGGCCTCAGATAGACTCATAGCCCTAAACATTGACAAACTTGTGAACTCCTAGATTTCTAACCTACTCTTAAGTTTTCAAACAAATCTTGATAAAGGTTATCATGCATAGAAACAAATGCTTTTCTACTAATTCATTGGCCAGGATAATAAGAGAAAATATTGACTTTACTTCACCCAAGATAAGAGCAAATACTATAAGCAAAACTCCTTGAAAGGAGGAGGATACCAAGCCTGGGAACACAACATGATTTTAAAAATGTCAGTATGACTCTCTTTCCCTTTTTTGCCTTACCAGACAAAACAATAAAATTCTTTCTGATGCTTGAAAATAATGTAATAGGAGACAAAGCCATTTATTGCTAAATTATTGATACCCTTTAAAGCAGCTGTGCTCAAGGTAATACTCAGAGGAGTGATAAGGATGTCTGAACTTCAAGCTGAAGTATAAATGCTATTCCTGAGGCAGATTTGCCCAAAGGAGGGTATTAGAGGTCAGATGGAGGTTCAAGGTGACATGGAGTGATGTAGTCATCCCACAAAGAAAAAGAAGGAGAAAGACAGATGCATTGTTTTTGTTCAGATTACTCCTTCGAACTGAAATGCTATTACCTGCTGACATTAGTTATGAAATCTTGTTCTAAAAATGAAACTAATAATTTATTATTCAACAAGTGAAAAGTTTCCCCCCTGCCCATCCTGTCAAACAGGATAATGATGGTAATGATCCAGGACTTTGGGTATAAGGACCTGGATCATCCTGTTTTCATCCTAGACAAAAGATGACTTTTGAATGCTTTCCAAAATAAAATGGTTGTTCATAAACTTGTATTTCTGTGCAATATCCAGTAATTTTAGTTAAACAGGAATACCATGACTGTTTCTTTTCTTGCTTTTTTTTTGGTCCATAATGGAATATATGAGAATTTATTTAAAATATGGAATTTGAAGAATTGTTTTAAAATATTTCTCCTTTATGAAAAGCATTGCTGGTTTGTCCTTGGAATTTAGATGCAACATCTTTTACACATTTAAAGTTAACCTTTCCTATGTCTGTAAAGATATAGGAAAATATGGTCAAACTCAATTTTACTGATCTGTGATCCTGTTTCAGAGTCCCTGGTTATTATTATTTTTCCTGGTTATTACTATTGGAACATGGCACTCAGTTTCAGTTGGCTCCTTAGAAATCTACAGTCTGTCTATAAAGCAACAATCAGTCAGGAAGCACTGATTTCCAGCATTAATACAGTTTCTATCCTTATAACTTTCCTACTTATGTACCATTTTCCATTAGTTTATCTAGGAAGACAAATTGTTTTATGTGTTCCCATCCATAAAAAGCTTGGGGAAAGAAGCCTTTTCAGTGGGAAAAGAATTTGAGTGGAAAACATGGACATACATATATCAGACCAAGGATTAAAAGATGAACATTATACGTGAGGAAACATTATAAGAAGATTTCACTATATTAGTTTTTCCAAGTCAGCGTTCCAAGTCAGTCTTGGATTATGTGTGAAAAGTAAGAACTTTATACAGTAACAGGTGCTGGCAGGAAACCCCCATTAAAGCTTATGGAAGTTATGCCTGTAAAGTCTTGGCATCTGAGAAAATTCTCTCATAAGAATGCATTATGCATCAGACTTTTCTCACTAGAAAAACAATGTGAGTCTGTGACTACTTAACAATATTCCCAGTCACTATGTTGTTAACACTATCCCTCTGTGATGACATCTTTGCTGACCCTGGGTTGTATATGAAGTATACATCAGCCTTCATTTCAACACTGTGAATGTATACTGTCTTCTGTAGAGACAATAGAGATGTTGGTCTACCATCTGTCTGCCCCAGTCAAAGCATAAATTGAAAGCGATTTTTCCAGTGGGGGGGTCAATGGATTTACATTAATCCATCCACATTCCAAAGATTGACTCTTTATAGGAAAGATTAAAGACATTTACACGATTTTTTTGGCGTTAGGACTATTGGGTAGTAATTAATGTAAGTTCAGCTAGCACATTTTTATGGAAAGCACTGGAATTATGTCTAGCACATAGTGGGAGCTTAATAAATGTTATCTTTGTTTTCTTTACATAAATTGTCCCATGTGTGTATGTACACATTTTCAAAGTCTAACTGCATAATTATTTGAACCTGTAAGAATAGGTTACCTTAAAGTTAATAGGTAAGGCCTCTTTCTCTGCTATTTTAATTTTCCAGTCTACTAATTCTAGACATTAAAATACTCTTTTACTAGCCAGGATGGGACATGTTGGTAATCCTAGCCATTTGGGAGGAATAGACAAGAAGATCACAAGTTTGAGACCAGCCTGAGAAATTCAGAGAGACCCTATCTCAAAATCAAATTTTAGAAAGGGGTGGGTATGTAACTCAGTATTAGTGTTTACCTAGCATGGTTGAGGTCTTGGGTTCAAACCCCAATACTGAAAAATAAACCTTTTATGAAATTTGCCTGTTGTACACAACTGAAAAAAAATTTAAATCCTGACTTTATCTTATAAAATATTTATGAGAAATTTGATTGAAATCCAAGGGTTAATTTGGATTTAAAACACTTATCAGGTTACGGGCTGAGATGAAAATTTAGATCACAAGTGAATGCTAGAAAAATCGCACCAAAAATTATTGAGAACCAGTATACATCCAAATATATGCATCTATATCTAGGTTTGTAGTGATACTGTGGATTAAATATTATTAAATATTATCAACTTACATTTTATTACATAAAACTACATTTGTATTTATGGTTTTAAGTATGCTTTTCACATATCCTTGAATATATCTTAGTAGAAGTCCTCAGTTACGATAATAAAACCACTTCTAGAACAGACAACACACACATACATATGCGTGCACATGCACACCAACATCAACCCAGGCAAGATGCCAAATGCAGTTTCTGTGAGGCAGGTTTGCTTTAGGGCAATAGCAAACTAGCTCACCACCCCACTGCACTGTCCAGTCCTCACCACATGGTTCTTTGCTATATCCTTAACTTCCCCTCCTACAGTGAAGGAACATTTCTTTAGACTGTTTTACTGCCAATGCATTTTTACTTTGTATGATGAAATGAAGTAAGATACTGCTTTCATTAGAAAGAGAGGTACACAGAGCATTAATTAAATTTGCCAATGATACTAAATTGGGAAGAACTGTGGACATCTGTGAAGACAAAAGAATCGTACGAATGGACTTAAAGAGTTTAGAAATACGAGCAGGAAATAATAAAATGAGATTCAGCCTTAAATAATGCAAGCTAATACATTTGGGAAAAGATAATCAGAAACATGGCTATGCGGTGGATGGTGGATGCCTGGAAAGTGGCAATGGCAAAAGTGACCTAGGGGGTGATAATGGGAAAAATTATACATAAACTTACGGAGAAGTAGGCACTATGCCTAGAGGGTTATATATATATAAAAGCATAATTTGTTTGAACCAGAAAGATGATAGTGCTATTCTTTAGACACTGGTATATCTTAAAAGCATCAAATTTGGCTTTACTTAGTTGAATCCCTTAGGTATATGAAACAATTTAACACTATTTGCTGAGAGACTGATTTCTCCCTATTAAGATGAGGAAAGTATATTTTGTCTTAAACCTCTATTGAATATCAGAGTCATTGCTATAATTCTGACCTATCCTATTATAGACTATAGTGTAGACTGTGGTATGTCATATACATACAGATATATATCATTCCACACTGCTAAAAAGATAACAACAACGGCACCTCTCACTTTTACTTTTAAGGTGATTTCCCTCCTTTCTCAATAATATGGCTTCACATTATTTTTTAAAAAGGCATTTAATCATTATGTCTTCTAGTAGGTCAACACATCTTCAGTCCACAGGATTTGATTCTCTAAGGATAATAAACACAAAGGGTTGATGAACAGAAGTCCTGGATAATAAACATCTTTTCATCCATTTAATCACCAGTCATGAGCTGAGCCCCTACCATGTGCTAGGTATGGTAAGCATACCACTGTGAGGACAAACACAATTCCTCCATTCAAGGAACACATTCTAGACTGGAAATATAATGACACCAGAAATTACAGTGCTGGAAAATAGGGCTGTGTTAGGGAAAAGAAAGCTGTCACTGGAACACTGTGAAAAGAGACCCTTCTAATGTCCAAGCAAGCATGAAGGCGGTGTAAGGCATGAGTAAGAGAATTTTGCTTGGAGAAGGTGCTCCTGTGCTATACATGAGAGTATTAATGTGGATTTGGCAAGTGGACTATTGAAGAGAGGGTTTTTAGGGAGAGGAAACAGCACATGGAAAGAATAAAGGCCTTTGAAAAACTTCATGTGCTTGGTATTCCTGGAGCATAGAAAGAATTTATGAGGATATGAAACTGGACAGTAGACAGAGGTCATATGCTGATCTTTTCAATGGGGATAATTAGTGTGGAACTTTGTTTATCCTGATGAAGAAGAGCCATTGGAGGGTTCAGAGAAGGAATAATACAATCCTATTTGTACTTAAGAAGGATTAGATTATTTTAATTGCAGTAAGCAAAGTATCCAGAGCTGAAATGAGGACATAGGCAATGTCCTCATTAGGAGATCTATCTCAAGAGGAATTATGGAGGCCATCAAGGCCAAGAAGGTGAAAGGAAGAACCACATTCAGAAGATAGAAGAGATCATGAACTTGGTGAACAATGCTATGTGAGACAAGAGAGAAATGAATGTCCAACATGTTTCTTTTTAGAGCACTGGAAAAGGGGGATGTGATGGAATTGACTGAGGTAAGAAATAGAGGAAGAACATGATAGAAAGTGATAACTTCAGATTGAAAAAGTAAAGTTTGAGGCGATAGAAGAAAATTCCACAAAAGTTGTTCCTAGACCATAGGTTTGAGTGGCAAAAAACAGCCTGAAGAGTTATTCACATAAGGAAATGTTGCAGTTCATCAGTGATGGAGCGACTCATTGAAACTTTAGGTATGATTGTGGCCACCCTGAGAAAATGAGTACATGAAATATCAGAGCTAAAAATTGAATCCAGAAAAAAAAAATTCATGCTTCTTATGTGGTTAAACTCTATGCCAGACACAGGGACTCCAATATTAGGCTTTGCAATTTCAAACACATGACCAAATGCCTACCCCCAAGACAAAAGTTCCAGAGCTTATTCCAGTGATGATGATACTGTCTGTGAGGTGTTCCTCTGCTCTGTTGGGAAACCAAGGAGGTAAGTTATCTCAGATCACCAAAAATGCAGAATATAACAAGAACATCATTTTTAAAACAAAGATAATGTTCTAATTTATAGAGTTTTGGATAGCATCAGCAGAGTTAACTTTTCTATGCAGTAAATCTGGAAAAAGTAAAATCAATGTTCATGTCAGAATTTAGGGTATTGATATCCTGTCTTCATTATCTCCAAATTGATAAGTCTGTATTGATCATATTTTTCTTCCTTCAAATTCTTTGACAGATTCTTTCAATTCAAAAAATTATCATAAAAATAAAAATTTCCTGAGCAACACATGGAAAACACAATGAATCAAGAAGGTGAGATAATCACAGAGAAGTCAACTAATAAAAAGCACTAACATTGTATTCCAACTCTGAATTAGGAAAAAAAAAATGTGGGGCTCAACATTCTGTGTGTGGTTATGGGAACCTAGCCTATGCCTGACCATTCTCAGGCATGTCAATTTTAAGTCATAGTTACCATTCAATTACTTGATTAAAACCAGCAGGCTATTGGTGTTGAAACAATGCCTAATGGGATATGACTTTCTCTGATGAAAATGAGTAGAAAATGGATATTTTAGTAGCTGCTTAAATGGAATATCCAAAAATTGATGAAAATAAAATCTTTAAGGAAACCTAACTTCAATTGTTTAGCATAGCTGCCTATTGATGGAAAGAATGGCACCTTATTGAACAATATAATACACTCTTACCACAAGTGGACTTGCATAAATGTTTAAAAAACAGATTTATAAAACACATTATTCTCTGCCTATCATGCAGTTTTCTTCATTCAACAACTCTTGGCCATCAATCTTTTCATAGTTTCCACCACGTGCAGGTGTAGCAATGGGATGCCACTTTCCAATGGGGATTCAAGCAATGTCGAGTACAATTTATCCATTTATTCACTATTTATTGAGGACCCATCTTTGTTAGGCACACTGTGAGAAGATAGCCTGCATGTAAATGAGTGCATATAGTGTATTAAATGAAGTATTTTACATACTTTTCTTGTGAAGTTATGTCTTCACCCTAAAACTTGGGGATTCTTTTATTCTTAAAAAGAGTGTACTTTTATATATTGGATCTATAACCTCAAAAACACTTTCAGCATTATCATCTCAGATATATTTTAGTCTTGCATAGTGAGTTTGTCTTCTTAAAGTGTTTTTCCCTTGATTTTTTTTTCTGTTTGATTGTTGTTTGTTTGTTTATTTGTCCTGAACTGAAAATAGAAAGTGGCTTTAAAAGTATAAAATTAGGCAAAAGGATAAAACTAGAAAAGAAAAGATTATTTTTAACCTAAGAAAAACATTTCTAACTCCATAGCCTGTTTTACTCTAAGATAACCTCCTAAAGAATTCTGAAGAATCTCTAAGACATGGATCTTTAAAGGAGGTAGGTAAATTATTACAAAATATCCTGTAAGAAAGATACAGCATATTTAATTATACAAACCAACGCAACCACTTCATCTGGAATCTGTACTTTTTAAATTCTATGTGAAGATTACTGATAAATGCTTAAGTTGGACACACTTTCTTTGGAAGTATGAAAACTCCTTGAAAAAGGCCATCTTTTTCAAGAAACATTAAAAGGCAACATTATTTAATAGGAAACCAAAAAAGTGTAATATTATTGTTCATTTATAGCTCCCTAAGTTAATGTAAAACTTCTTAGTTATAGCTTTTTTAAGCTTCAGGAAAATGCCTACACAAATATAATGCATTATTGTTCCACCAATAAACAAAAAATTGTTTCACAGAACACTGGCGTGGAATTTTTTGTTTTTGCGGTATCAGGGATTGAATTTAAGGTCTTACACATGCACAGCAAGTTCTCTACCACTGAGCTATATCTCCCACCCTGTTATAGAAGTTTTTATAATTTATTTCTTTTTAATCAATTGGTTCACATGCAATAATAATAACCAATTTTTATTGAAAAACTACAAATCAATTTTTGAATCCTAGGGCCATAAATTTCTGAAAATCTCTGACTGCCTTATTGTTCTTTTTTCTTTTTGCGCCTACTTTTTGAAAACCTGAAAGCTTTCCAAACACATGTACTTTTTTTTTTTCTTTTTTAGTTTTGTAAACATTTGCTTCCAGGCTAAAATATCTTGCCAACTTTGAGCCAAGATTATTTTTATGGTTGAACTATTAACTTCTGAATATAGGGCTTTATAATGGAAAAACGCTCAGACCCAGAACTTCTATCAGTAAATGACACCACCATAGGATATTTAAGAGTATTGCATCTTGATATGTTGGGATTTTGCATTGTTTAAATTCTCTGTCCACAAAGAGAGGCTAATTGCCTAGGGTCTCTTGGCTCTGTTTCCTTCCAACTGACTCCAAGGGAAAAGTATGTTAAGATCCTCATCTTTAGGATCAGAGTGGGAGAGGGGTGGGGGTGAAGGTTAGAAATTAGACTCAGGCTTTATCTGGGGAAGAGACACTATTTATTCTTATGCCTTCTGGATTCTAGAGTGTGGGAATATCCGCTAACTGATTTGACCAGAGCCAGTCTGCTGTATTTGTCAGATAGCTTTTCTGGTTATTGAACTGCACATTTACTTCTATGTTAACTTCTGTTATGTTTAGCTGCCGTCTTTGATAATAAGATTGTCATGTATGGCTAGATGTAGATAAACTCAATGAACTGTCATTAATAAGTACAGTGAATTAATTAAGAGCAGTCTGTACACAAAATTTGTGAACATTCGATGTATGTTGTTCCTTGCAAGATTTAACTTGCATGCATTTCCTTGAGTAAAAGTAAAATTTCTCTGGAACAGAGAAGCAAGTATCAGGTAACTATGGCAAAGATAGCAATTGTTCCAATAGTCTGTCTTCTCTTCATTACAGACCTCACAAGCATGCCCTTTTATCCACATTTGTTTTCTTAATTGCAAAACTCTGCTTTTTCCCCCTCTCTCCACCTTGTCATCTCTGATTTCTTTTGGTTGTCTTTTCCTGGTTTCTCTTTTATACTCTTGCTGGCTGTTTCCTGTTTACTCTTTTTTGATTTTGTCTTCCCCTCTGGCCCTGAATGTGGCTTTCTTACAGACACAGAGGCCCCAGCATGACTACCCCAAAGAGCCAATTCCATCTTGGACCCAGCACAACACCACTGTTGTCAGGAAGGTGGCCGTCTCTGTGGCTGCATTAAAACAAAACAAAACAAAACAAAACGCAAAACACCAAAGCACTAAACTGGTCTTAATTTTAACTCAGAAAGAAAAATTAAGTTAATTCGCAGCAAACTCTCATGGAGCCTCTTTGAGGATCATCTCCATTGTAAATGCATGTCAATGCCTAGCTTTAGGCATTAAAAGAAAGCATTAAAAAAAAAAAAAAAAAAAAAAAAACATGGGTCACTGCCCTCAGAAACATTTTTGTCCGGTCCACAAATATTCTCTGGGGAAATAGAAAAAGTGCTTATCTTGTACTCTTGATTTTTTTTTTTTTTTTGAGCATGTAATTTTTATCAGTTTGTTTTGTTTTTGTTACTTTTTTTTACTCACTGCTTATAAAACTAGCAAGCAGAAGTCTCTCTGGAACAAGATAGAATCATAAAAGTTTTCAAGAATCTCATCAGAAACTAAACAGTACAAATTGCACATTCTTCATGGAAGTATCAGCCTTTAGTGCGTGCCTGGATCCAACTATAATAGATTATCCCAAAGTGGGAAAGAATGAACAGTACAAAATTAGCAGAACTTGTCTAGTGAAGGCAATATGATCTGCACTTTAGGGCCTGGATTCTAAGGCAACGTGAAATAGCAATGTAAAGTTTTATTTTTGCAAGAAAGTCCTTGGTAGGATCTCTAAAGGGAGGCTGACTCACTGAATTGAATACCAGGGAAACTATATGAAAAACTACAAGCTTCATGAGTCTCAATATAATAGTTATACTACAATCTTCCTATTATTTACATAATAAACACATAAATGTGCATGCCTAACTTAATATGCAAATGCAATATGTATGCAACAAATATTCACATATTTATGTACATTCCATGTTATGGAGCTTTATGAATCCGTTTGGGATATTCCTGAGAAGAAACCTCACCACTTTTTCTTGCAATATTAACAGACATGTCTAAATAAATATTCACAACAGTTAAATAGATTTCATTTATAATATCATGGGCTTGTTACTGTAACATGCTCTCAAGCTTCACATTAAAAGCAGAGGAATTACCAAAAAAGAAACAGTTAAGGTATAATAATAATTTTAGCCATTCTTTTTCCAAGTTGCTATAATCTACCCAAAGATAACTAATTGTTCAAAGTAAACATTCCACTCAGACCACAAAAGGAATCCATTACACAAACATATAATTCACAGTCATTTTTAGTGGGTTGTAAACAGTTTGGAATGAGTATAAAATGGGACAAAAATCAAAGTGAGCATTTTGAAATGAAAAAGTGTTTGCTACAAAAGGTCAGTCCCTTTGCTTGGCAAACTATGTAGAAAAGCCTGGGAAAATGCTGATCACACAAGCAATGAGGGAATTTTAAAGCCAACAGCCTCCTTGTTTCTTTAAACAGACATCGGAACCTATAACTGGATCCTGTCAAACAAACGACAGCAAAAAAATAGAACAGCTGCTATGAAGTCAAGTTGAGAGATAAAGTTTTGGAGGCTAAGGACCTTCTCAGAAGTGGACGAAAGGTCTTTCTTAAATCTTTAAGCAAGGTTATAGATCCCAGGGTGGCTTTTAGGCACCAAGTCAAATATGTAACTTTGTGTATCATTCCTGTCATAGCATTTTTGTGTTTCAGAAATGAGACAGAAAAGACAAACTTCTTGTTGATTAGCATTTGCTGAGGCACTCTGCAAAGTAGCTTGTACCTGGAATCATCAAATTTGGAAGACATGGCATCATTTTATTTCTTTAAATTGTGGTAGAAAGCAGAAAACATAAAATTCACTATCTCAACTATTTATATGCACATAATTCCATAGTGTTAAGTATATTTACATTTCTGTGCAACAGATTTCTGGGTATCATTTTAATATGCTAAGTAGCTTGTGGGTATATTAACCAGAACTGGGAATCTTGAAGGAAAAAGGAGTTGTTAGATCATATTCCAAATGATGTCAATCCTTATTACATTAGCGTAAAAAAAAATAGTTCTATTCCTTTACAAACAAAAATGTATTGTATGTACAAAAACATGTTTAGCATAGCTTTATACTCCTTCACCAGTTAAGCCCATAACTCTAGAAAGAAGTCTTTAGTAGGCACATGTTTATATTTTTGGGTAGAAAGGACAGGTTTGCCACTTAATACATGTCATTTTTGGTATATCGTACTAAGTTTCTCCTTATATTGCATTGCCACAATATGTAAAACAAACAAACAAACAAATAAAAAACCCAAAAAAACTGGCTAATAAGGCAAAATTAAACTTCTCCTGGTCTTATATGAATGTCAAAACCAGATACGTATGTGTTTATTATTATTCGGGGCCTGCTGAATCATTTTTAGGCACACCAGTTTCCCCTGTCTTTTATTATCACGGTGGTTATTCTGTCTCATAGTGTCTGATCTTTTCTCTCACAGCTCTTCACACAGTTTGTGCCAAGATACTCTCATAGTCATGTGGGCATCTGTTTAATGTCTAGCTCCCCAATATTCTGAGCTGATAGCATGAAGAATGACCCAGAAGGTCCTCAACAACTACTTGTTGCCTGGGAGTAGCACACAAAGTGTCTGCTTCTTCATTCAACCAATTTCCATTGAGTGCTGACACTGTGTCACATGGCTGTGAAAGCTTTTTTCCAAATCCTGGACCTTCATGAAGGGCAGTCAGTCAGTTACACCTTTTCATAAAAAGAATTATGACTTGAGGTCTTACTGCTTATGACTCTAGGATAGCTACACTAAACTTTGGTTCAGGTCTCCAAGGCTCTTTTCTCTAATAGATACAGGTGACCCTATTTTAAGTATCAGTTTCTGTGTATATGTGCCATCATCATAAACTTCATGAAACATTCTATGAAGTAGTGAATAGTGGGCTTCTCACTGCTTATATCTACCTACCAGTGTGTGTCAGTTTCTTTCTCTATGAGGTTGATCCCCCACAACTTAAAAAATGTTTCAGACAATCTCATTTTACCAACAACATGAATTGAGCATTGGAGGAAATTGCTCGAAAAGAAGAAACAAAAGTGGAATTTTTCATTGGCTGATTATGATACCTTATATACATGACCTGCTACTGTCAGGGAAAGGCGGGGAAATGACCCCTGGAGAGCAGTAAAGACTAGCATGCCCTTGTACTTTGTCCTCCACCTCTCCTAGTGTTCTCAAGTCTAAGCAGACTGTCAAAAACACCTAAATAATTTCTGTAACAGTTGGTGAAGAGGAGAGTGCTCCAATGGTATAGAGGAAAAGAGGGAATCAATGAGATAAGAAAATACACTAAATAAGTTATTTGCCATATGGGTTTACATTCAGCTCATAAAGGTATTCTTCCAGGTATGACAAAAGATGCAAAATTTAAAATATAACTAATACCAAACCACTTTGCTATAGAATAGTGAATGCATCTTGTGGCAATTACTAGATAGAAATTCTCTGGGGAGACTACAAAAACATGAGCAGTTTGGGCTGGGTGTGGTGGTGTATGCCTTGTAATCCCATCAGCTCCAGAGACTGAGACAGGAGGATAACAAGTTCAAAGCCAGCCTCAGCAACTTATCCAGGCCCTAAGCAACTTAGGAAGACCCAGTCTCAAAAAATAGAAAGGGGTCTAGGATTGTGGCTCTGTGGTAGAGCGCTTACCTCACATATGAGGCACTGGGTTCTATCCTCAGCACCACATAAAAGTAAACAAATAAAATAAAGGTATTGTGTCCATAAACAACTAAAAATATATAATGAAAAGGGCTGGGAATGTGGCTTAGTGGTTAAGTGTTCCTAGGTTCAATTCCTGGTACAAAACCAAAAAAACAAACACAAACAATTTGGTGTTGTCAAATACAAGCAATAATATAAATAAATACCTCAATGAATGAATGAATGAATGAACAGCAAGATCTACCTTTTTCATAATGTTTTGTTTTAAATATCTAAAAATACATTTAAAAGTACAACTACAGTTTATAGATGATTTTTCTTTGGAACCTAGAGTTGCTTTACTGTTGATCTATACTCCTAGTCATTTGTATTTTTTATTTTTTTGTTTGACACAGGGTCTTGCTAAGTTGCTGAGGTTGGCCTAGAACTTGTGATCCTCCTGCCTTGGAGTCCCTAGTTGCTGGGATTACAAGCATGCACCACAACACCTGACTAGATGGTCTCTTTAAGGAAGAGAAAATAATCTCAACAAAAAAATAAAGAGGAAGGAAAGAATTATTTTTTTTCTAACAGCCAATGTGAGCACTGAGGCCCTTTCCCTCAGACTGAGAGTAAACACACAGTGTTCATTAATTGTGCCTTTTCCAAAACTGTTCCATAGTATTTCCCTTGACTCCACAGTTGAATATGTTAGTTGGAAGAAGGTCTGACTACCAAAAGGGTGACTGCAGGTATGCTGAGTTCCTGTAGTGCTGAGAGACTTGGCACCTTCATAAGCTACTTCCTAATACCAACCCCAGCATACAATGTCATCAGAAGCTTGAATAAACATTGGACTTAGATTCACATAAATTATTTCTGTCCTGAAGTTCTGTATGCCAGAATTTAGTAAAAAAAAAAAAAAAAAAACACTTTGAGTAAATAAAATTGGTGTATAAATGCAAGAATATTCACCCAAGTAAATGATCATAGAAAAATATAATCAAAAGTACACACTTGTAAATCTTGCAATGATGTGAGCTGTTTATCTTGTGCTTCTGAGTTGTTATTGAACATTCCCATAGAGTTTCTTTAAGCTGACACTGCCAATGTACTTTGGTTTTTCAGTTGCTTTGTGTAATTGTAAAGTCTTCAAGTTTCATTAAAATGCTCAGGAATTATTTTAATAATCATATGTGTGATTAGCGCCTGTTTAGTGCTTGATCTACAAATTCATTTTAAAAGTAAACACTGGAACAATAAAATGGAATGTCAGATATGACTGCTCCTGTCAGCAGAAACATTGTCTTATTTTATTAAAAATCACCAACAAAATGTCATGTACAAAAGATACAGCTTCTATTTATAGACATTTTCTACTGTACAATATTATAGTATCTGAACACTGCAAGGCTCTAGCAGAGTTTTCATTTTGCCTAGGGTAAATTCATAAATTGAGAGCTATTTTTCATACATGCATACATCTTATTACAGCTTCCCCCAACGTCCTATTTGGATTTGGGGTCTAATATAACAGTGTTCACACCGCCAGTACTGAGTATTTATAAGTGAATGAAGATTTCCTGGGAATGATGATAATTTAGCTATTGGAAATAATAACATTATAATATTCTCAGTGATCCATTTTGGCTTTAAGTACTTATTAAATAATATTTATTCCTAAAATATGTACTTATAAAATTAAATGAAATTGCAATATGCAATAAAAACACATTTCTTTCTAAATTCCAATTGACTTCATTTCTCATAGACACCTCTCCTTATGTTTATTCTACAGTTACTGTTTTCTACTCTCTCTGTACCTTCAGCTCTTTTCTCTGATGTGTTGATACACTTTCCCACTGACTTTATCCACATTCTCTACCCACTCTTCCCCCTCTTGTTATTCTCTCATTCCCTACTGATATGGGAATAATAGGATCCCAAGGCTGTCCTTACAGTATAATTAAAGTGTGAATTTCCAGGAGTTAGAAATTGCAGACCATTTTTATTATGCTTCTATAATAAAGCCAGGTAACATTGAGAGAATTAAAATGGCTTTTTCCTAGCAGATTACGTGGTAAAGATTTTTTCCCTTTGGTTCTATTGTTTTAAGAAAGTAGAAGCCGGAAATGAGAATAGGTTCACCAATTCTTTTTTCTGAAAACACCTCTATCTTTTACATGATATATATCCCCCTAGATCCTGGGAATATGTTATAAACTTGTAACAGATGGTGATGAAGCTTCACATTTTTATACAATACATTTTTTTTAAGATTCTGCATCTACTCTGTGTATCTTCCAGGAAAAATGACCTTGAATGAATGAAGTCATAGTTTGAAGGAAAAACACTCCACAGATAGACCAGCAGAGAAATGATGAGTCAATTGGGTTTTGTTTTGTTCTCTTCAGTTAGATGAAATAATTTCAGATGAAAAACAGAATGTTTAAAAAAAGGAATCGGAGGTCATCTTAACACTGGAGGTGCATTTGTTAATTTTTCCAG